>NW_017537172.1:126572-142118 GCF_001853355.1 Bactrocera latifrons
TTAAATTTTTTTTTAATGTTTTTTTTTAATTTTTGTTTTTTTGTTTTTTAATTGTTTTTATAGTCTTTGGTTGTTGTATTGCATTTGTCAAATAATATCCGGTGAATGGAGAACTATCTATATTGACATAGGCACACCTATTCTCTAGTTGTTGTTATCTTTATCAATTTTTTTATTTGTTTTCAACTTTTTTCATGATTGTCAAACCGAATGTTTTTTAAGGTTATATTTTTGTCTGATCAATCTGAGTGGTTGGTCTTAAACCAAAAATGTTCTTTTTTAAGGTTATTTTAATATTTTCAGGCTGTTCTGGGTGGATTTTTTAATAATAAAATATTTTTATTGATAAATTTTCAAATCCATAATATGATTTTTTTAGTTTGTGGACAATATCAGAATCATATCAGGTTATTTTGAATTATTGGATATTTTTATTAATACATGCTCAAAATGTATATTTTTATTATATATTTTTTTATAACCAGAACAGTGTACTTTAAATTTGCCACGCAGGTTTTAATACCCCAGTCATACATACATATATATTCAAATAGCCAAAGTCACAAACTGAGTTGATTTGGTAATATTCGTCTCTGGGTCTTTATATACGCGAACTACTCTCTCAGTTTTCAAGATATCGATCCTAATTTTTGCACACGTCCTCTTCTCCCCAAGAAACTTCTCATTTGTCGAAGCCATGAATTTAGAACCACTATAGTTATACAAATTGAACGATCGAAATCAAGTGCTTGTATATGCTCCATTCACCTACCAAATTGTTGAAATCGGACCACTATAGCATAAAGCTGTCATACCAACCTATCGATAAAAATTAAATCTTTATATGGAAAACTTTTTTTATTTTTCAACATATCTTTACGAAACTTGGCATGATTTATTTTTGAATCCAACAACATAATCTCCCGAAGAAATTGTTCAAATCGGACAACTATAGCATGTAGCTGTCATACAAATTGAACGATCGAAATCAATTGCTTGTATTTACCAAGATATCTTCACGAAATTTGGTTTGCCAACGCTACAATCGTCGAAAGTACTGTTTATATAGGACCCCGAAATTATTATTATTATTTTTTTCTTTGAGGTTATGTTATTACCTGTTTAGTATAGAACGTTGCTTTTTGGACTGGACTTGTTTGAGGATAACGTCGATCGTGATTATGAGATCGAATTACTTCTTAGACTCAGGCAATATTTTAATTTTTATATTTTTTAAATTTTAATATTTTTGATTTGAAAATTGAAATAATTTACTTAATTATTTTTTACTCTGCAGGTATTGAATACTTAGTGGAAAATCGCCTGCTTCGACACGACCCCCAAGATGTTGCGCATTTCCTCTACAAAGGCGAAGGTCTCAATAAAACAGCAATCGGTGAGTTAACAAAAAATATACAATTTTCGATTAAACAAAATAACTCAATATTTACTGCCCAACAGGTGACTACTTAGGCGAAAAGAACGACTTCAATGAGGACGTGCTGAAAGCATTCGTAGCACTGCACGACTTTACGAATCTAATATTGGTGCAAGCTTTAAGACAATTCCTGTGGTCATTTCGGCTTCCGGGTGAGGCGCAGAAAATCGACCGTATGATGGAATGTTTCGCGCAACGCTATTGCCAACTAAATCCGGATATATTCACAAATACCGATACGTGTTACGTGCTAAGTTTCGCCATTATTATGCTCAATACATCACTGCACAACCCATCGGTAAGTGAAGTCTATAGTGGAGAGGTGGTGGAGAAGGCGTATAAGTATAATAGCGCCGTTTAAGTGTGCTGCCTGCGACTGCATGCACAAATTATACGCTGCGAACGGAAATCAATTAAACGAATTAGCAAAAAACGAACAGTAATGAAAAGAGCGAAACAAAAAGTGATGCTGCAAAATTTGCAGTACTTAACAGCTCAATGATTTTATGCTTTTCTGCTATTGTGCACGCTTCCGATCACATACTGTGCGTGCCGAAGTAGTTAATTAGTTTTTTTTTTTTCATTTTACGTTTTTTTATTTTTTATTTTATTTATTCTTAGTATTTTTTTTTTATTTCTTAGTATTTTTTTTTTATTTTATTTTTTCTTAGTATTTTATTTTTTTTATTTTATTTTTTTTATTTTATTTTATATTTTTTTTATACCCTGATCAGAGTTTATTAAGTTTCTCACACTCAGAACTCGTCTGTCTGTATATACACGAGAGAGTCCCTCAGTTTTTGAGATATCAGTCTATAATTTTCGACACGCCGATATCAGACCACTATAGCATATAGCGTCATATAAACTGACCGTTCAAAATCTAATCCTTGGATGGAAAACTTTTTTATTCAACAAGCTATCGTCACAAAATTTGGCATGGTTTATTGTTTAAAGCAATACTATAATCTCAAAATAAATTGCTTAGATCGAACCACTATAGCATATTGCTACCATACAAACCGAAAGATCAAAATCATGTGCTTGCAGAGAACTTTTCAATTTGTAAAGGGTATTTTAGCTGCAGTGCAACTGAAATTAATGTTTTTATTTTTATTGTATTTTTTTTTTTATATTTATATACTATTCATATGTTTTATTTGGTTTCTATTATTTATAGCTCAGGGTTTATCGGAAGTTGGTCGCGCACCCCAAGCTGTCTAAACAATTTGTCAAATTTTTCGCTTAATTCAAAAGGCTCTTTTTTGTTGTTGCTATCTGCAGCATGCTATGAATATTCATTGCATTTGGCATGCACGCTAATAGCAGGTGGCCGCCACTGTCAGCCTGTTGCAACTGCTGATGCAACTTATATATTTCTTTACAAAGTCGGTAACATCCGCCCCAGTTAGCTTGCTGCTCTTGATCATCACTATTTTTTTTTTTTTTTGGCTTGTCTTTCCTTTATTGTTTGGCATAATTTAGTGCGAAACCGGCATTTACACTACACGACGCCACCATTAACCGCCCACCAACACCTCACCCTGCAATTGGCTCATTTGTTTCCATTAAAACAGCATGTAAACGGCTCTAATTGTTTGCGGCTTGTTGTTGTTGTTGTTATTGTTTGCCTGAATGATCTCATTTGTTTTGAGTAATTGCTTAATTCTAAAAATAGGTCAAGTATAATTTGAAATGTATTTTACACATTTTATATTTGCCTTACTCAAATACTTATATACACTACATATGTATATTTGGTTGTGTGTTTCTGCTTGTTAAGCTTTCGTAACTGTTACGACTTAGATTTCAGAATCATGCAAACGCTCTCGCTTAATTTGAGTACTAAATCTAATAAGTAGATGCATGAATTCGCAACTACGTGGCGACTTGTCACTAGAAGAGGGCAATGACCCCAATACTAGCGCTTATAAATCTAGAATACAATTTTTTTCATTTGAGCAAAATTAATGCACAATTAGTATAAATACCAAACAGACTGAAAATTTCATGAATATTTTTTTTTTAAATATATATTTTTTTAAATTTCTAATTTATTATTCACTTTGGCAGCAAGCGATATTATGTTTTCGATGAAATTTCCTATGCTGTTCTTGTGATGGCTATACGAAACTTGGCACACGTCCTTTTCTTCCGAAGTAGCTGTTCATTTGTCGGAACCGCATATTTTGGAACACTATAATACAGAGCTGCCATACAAAATGGTCGATCAAAATTAAATTCTTGTATAGAAAACTTTTTTATTTGTGGAGATATTTTCATGAAATTTGACATCAAAAAATTTCGGAGACAATGCTATGATTGCTGACGAAATTGTTCAGATTGGACCACTATAGCTTATAGCTGATCGATTAAAATAAAGTTCTGGTATAGAAAGCTTGTTTATTTGAAAAGATATTTGCTTGAAATTTGGCATAGAAGATTTTTGAAGACAATGCTATAATTTCCGAAGAAATTTTTTAGATTAGACCACGAAAACATTTAGATGACAGCTATACAAACAGATCAATAAAAATCAAGGTATAGAAAACCTTTTTTTTTATTTGACAAAAAATCTCCGAAAATTCGAGATATATTATTAATAAAGATTAAACTCTACAATCTCCAAAAAATATCTTCAGATCGTGCCACTATATCATATAGCTGCCATACAAATTGGGCGACCAAGTTAAATTCTTGTATGAACAACTATTTTATTTGACGAATTTTGACAAGAATTCTTGTTCAATCTTTCTTCGGTACAATTTCTGTACATTTTGTTCAAATCAGTCGATTATAGCATATAGCTGACAAGCAAACTTATTCAGTTGGATATTAAGTTTTTTACATAAACAACTTCGGTGCAGGCGAAGGCAAAGGTTTTTGTGTTTTTTTTTTTTTTAATATTTTTTTTATTTTTTTTATTAATATTTTTTTATTTATTTTTTAATATATTTTTTTTTAAATTTGTTTTTGCTTTTAATATATCATATTTATTTCACAATACTAATTTTCATCCTTCATTTCTAGGTTAAGGACAAGCCCACCGTTGAGCATTTCATTTCAATGAATCGCGGCATTAACAACGGCGGCGATCTACCCCGCGGCCTACTAGAATCCCTTTACGAATCAATACGAACGGAACCATTTAAAATACCACAAGATGATGGTAATGATTTGATGCATACATTCTTCAATCCAGACAAGGAGGGCTGGCTGTGGAAGCAGGGTGGACGGTAAGTCAACAATTGCCATTAAATTTTATTATTATTATAATTTTTTTATTATTTATAAATAGTCTACGAAATCATATATACAAATATACAAAATAATCATAGCAGTTGTACATAACCGATTTTAAGCTACTTCTAGTTAAGTTACATAGTTATATGGCTTATTTTGCACATTTCGAATATCAAGTATTCATCCAAAAATATTATTTCATACATAACCTGAAAGTTTATTTTGTCCAAAGCAATTAATTCATACTTAACTTAATAGTATAGTTTCGAGATTTTGAATTTTTGTACGTATACCATATCGAAATCATAAAAATCAAGAGTATATCTATAATAGCGCTTAAGCGGAAAAAAATTATGTTGAAATTTCTGCCAAAACATTCGGGAAGCACCCTAATATATCAAATTTTAATATTTTTCGGGTTTGAACTATTTGGTATTATAAATATTATTGTAGTAACATAAAATATCCCCCTAACCATTTCGATGAGTTTACAAATGCTCTAGGGTCCTGTGAACTTACTAACACCGATCGCCCTTCGGCGTCCGCCATGATGCAGGGATTAGTACTACTTACAGATAAAATAGTGGTTGGCTGTGCCAACTGTTGTTGTTATAGTTTCAGAATTCTACCAAGTTCACAGTCCTTGGACGGATAAAAAATCCGGGTCCGTTCCGGTAGACCTAACGGCAACCAATTCGTTCGTAAGGTTCACTCTCTGACCTTACTTTATATAAAATCTCAAAATTCGAATAAAAGTTTCTCTAGCACATAAGAATTATGCGTACTAAACCCACACAGCTGATTTTTTAACTCTTGTTGTTGCAGTTATAAATCGTGGAAGCGACGCTGGTTCATATTGAACGACAATTGTCTGTACTACTTCGAGTACACAACGGATAAAGAACCCAGAGGCATCATACCACTGGAAAATATATCGGTGAGTAATGAAGAATGATATTTCACTTATTTACTGTTACATTTACATTCTTTTTATATTCGTCAGGTTCGCGAAATACACGATCGCAGCAAACCCCATTGTTTTGAACTGTTCGCGACCGGTGGCGCTGATATTATTAAAGCTTGTAAGACTGACTCCGAGGGAAAGGTGAGTGGCATAGATTATATTATTTATATATACTCCTAGCTTATGTGTTTTTGTCTTATATATATATATTTATTGTATATATTTACTGGTTATTCAGGCATATATGTATTTACACTTGCAGGTTGTGGAAGGCAAACATACGGTATACCGCATGTCGGCGGCAACGGAAGAGGATCAACTAGAATGGATCAAACGTTTAACACAGTCGATTAGTCATAATCCCTTCTACGATATATTAGTACAAAGAAAAAAGAAGGCGCTTAGCAAAAGTTAGTATCCGACGGCGAACAAACAAGCAATGTTGACAATCCAAATGATGGATCTCAGTGCGCCTCGCCACCGCAAGAGCGAGGAAGAGAAACAGTATCGTCGCTGTTGTCAACGTCAACGCCGACAACACAAGCGCCGTCGTCGTGTACGCGACATGCGCCGCCATACAAACAGCTGCAATGTAAGGTAGAAAATTTGCGTGTGACACGCTGCGGCTGCAATGAATTTAAGGCATATTAGAGAAAAGACTGTGCTTGTGTTTGCGGCATGAAGCCAAAAGCACTCTTGTTTATGTAATGTCGTCTATTGCTGTTGTGGAGCGGCAGCGCTGCGCATGCGCATACACACCAGGCAGTGTCTCAGCATAACTTGGGGGGGAAAATAGTCGTGTAAAGCAAAGGCTGTTGTGACGCGTGTTTTTTTTCAACTTCTAACCTAAAATACTGTGCTATATACAGTTATATAATATGTTTGTATGTCATTCGGGAAACCAGCTGTAACGTGTAATATTCAAAGTAAGAAAGTATGTGAACGTTGTAATTTGTAATTATTAGTCTACAAATAGTTTATTGAGCTTGTCGATCATATGTTCGTTTTTCTAATGTCCTATGAATATTGAATTGTAACTACTTGATCGCGCACAAAACGCAGTTGTCTTTATTGTTGTGATATAATTTATAATTTATGCTTAAAATTTGTATTGTAATGTTTTTGTTTTTTTTTTTGTTAAAGCCATTATGGGGTGTAGAAAACAAAAACGATATAATTTCTAATTAGTAACATTTAATATTAATGTCAAGCAAACTACTTATATATATATGGGAAAAGTATCCAAAAACTGCTTATTAATGCTATATATATTATATTAGGATGTCAGTTGTTAGCCAAATTGATTTTTTTTTGTTTGTAATGATAGCTGAAGTTTCAGTTTTTCTCATAAAAAGAAAGGGTACAATATAAAAAAGCGATTTCATTTCAATTTAAAGCATGATTAAATTATTTTTCGTGTGACTTTTTGATAATTTGCTTTAAAAAAGTTAAGCTACAACTATAAAAAGTGTTCTTAGAATTAAAAATATATATATATTTTTTTTTATTTAAACGGTCTCAAAATTATATTTCATGTGATGACTTGACATTTTGCTTTAAAAAAGTAGAGCTAAAACTATGAAAGAGTGTTATTCTAGTAAAAAAATGCCTGCTCTACAAAAAAGCTCTAAATCATTTTTTTCATAAACCCACTCATTTCTAAGTAATGGGCTCTCAAAGCAATACACTGAGCATTCATACAAGTGATTTATGTATTATTTGTTACTCATACGACATGGTGCACTGTATGCATAAAATGTACTAGCATAACTTTAACTGCGCATAACTTTTAATGCAATGCTTTTATGAGAAAAATTATTAAGAATTTGTTTGTAGCGCAGAAAATTTAAAATTGGAATAACACTACTTTGAAGTTGTGGGTTTCATTTGCACGGAAATAAATTTAATACTGCAAAAGATCAAAAAATCTCATGTCAAATGTACGGAAAAAATTATGTAGAGATAAAGCGCTTGTTTACGGATGGATCCTTATTTCTTGGGCAAAAGCTGTAACTTCAGCGTACGGTCGCAAAAAATTAAACAATTTGTAAAATAACGAACACCCTTTATATATACACAGAGCAACATATCGTGCGAAAGCTGGACTTTAACAGCTATCTAATGCGTAATTAAGTTAATTTTTATGTATGTAAATCAAAGAATTGTAATTAATTGTATAGTAAATAAGGTTTTGTTAAACACACACGCAGACACGCATGTATGCATGTTTTGTAAAAACAACAAACCGAATAAAAGTAATGCTCAGCAATAAATCTAGTTAGATATATACACGCATACCACACTATAGGTTGTGTATGTGTTTGTATATACATATAAAGAAAATTTCCTTAAAAGTGCTCGAATAGTCTACCTTATAACTAAACAGATGTATGTATTGTAAGTATAAGAAAAAGTAAAAAAAAAAAAAAATTTAAATAGAAATGAGAGAAGAAAAAAAAACTTCACAGAAAAAAAATAAGAGGAGAAACAAAACCTAAAAAAAATGCAGAAAAGGAAAACACAAGCAAAGAAAGCAGAAAAAAATTAGAAAAGGAAACGAAAAAAAAGCAAAGGAAAGTAAAGTAAACGATAAAAGAAACAAGAAAATACAACAAAACAAGAAAAGAAAGAAAACAAAAATAATACAAGTAAAGCCAACAAAAAGCAAAACACGTCAACCAGTCAAAGCAAGTTCTTCCAAACATTGATATTAAAACGCGTAAACTAAATGCTACTTATGTGAGTAAGCAGTTAGTCATAGTTGCAGCGGTGTATGCTACAATTTTGTAAATGAACTGCGTTGCTATTTGTTTTAGACGCATATTAGAAAACAATTTGCGCATGCGCATGCAATTTTCAGTGCTGCCGAGCGCGGAGAGCGAATTTATTTGTCACGCAAATCAAAGTTTAGTATAAAGAGACGCTTAATTTTTGCTAAATACAGATATAACTCACGCTTGCTTTTATGTTTGCAAAGTATTTAAATTTTAAAAATTAAAAAAAAAATGTAAATATTGAAATTTCCAAAAAAAAAAACAATCAAACGTTGAAATTTCTAAAAGAATTTATGCATTGAAATTTCCAAAAAAATTTAATATTGAAAATTCGAAAAAAATTAATTTTGAAATTTGAAATTTGAAAACAAAATTTAAATACTGAAATTTCATAACAGAAAAAATGCTGCGAAAATATTATGCACAGCATTTTGTTAAGCATGCGAAAAATAAATCTAAAAATTATAAATTTTTGTTTGGAATAATTCGACTACTTGTTGCGTAACGTCTATTTTTGTGCTCCAGCTTTGATATGCTTTATCAGAACAATAACAATAATTTTTTTTCGGTAACTGAGGAGGGATATAATAATAATTTTTTCCGCTATCTAATAAAGTGTGATAGTTGCAAGTACATATTTTTTTACTGGATACAATTTTTTGTTGGATAAACTATAATAATTGTTAAAACATACTATTACATTTAAAAAAATGCTACTACAATAGTTGCATTTGTTATGGTTCTGAAAACATGCTTTTTCGAAAAAAAAAAATGCAGAATAATAACGGGTTTTTCCGTAACTGGGAATCATTTATTAATGTTGGAGCGAGATGGAGCATAAAAATCACTTTTTTTTGTCAGCTAGCATATGATTTATCTTCAGCAATAATTTTTTTCAGAGCATAATGCAAGTAAAAATGTTTTTGAAATGGCAAATAAAAATTAAAAATCTTTACTAAAGGTCTATTTTCGTATTTTCGTTTATATGAGATTTAATCAGGGTTGCAAATAATGCACGTATAAACTATATAAACATAAAATTGTTTCAAAATTTAAATTATATACATATATTTTTTTAACTTTGTAATTTTGAAAATCTTATTTAAAAATAATTTTCTAATTTCTAATCCCGAATGTCGAATTGAAAAGTAAAAAATGTTAATACCAAAATCGATTTAAAATTTGAAAATTAAATTTTTGATGCCAACATTTTGTATTGAAAATTGAAAATCTTAATTAAAAATAATTTTAAAATTTCTAATCCCGAACACTGATTTGATGTGTTTAATGTTTTGTTTGTAATTTTAAAATTTCTAACTTGTAATTTTAAAATTCCTAACTCAATATAGAATTGAAAAAAAAATTGTTTTTCCAAATTTGACATAAAAAATTTAAAATTACATTTTTGGCTCCAACATAATGTGTCAAATCTGAAAAATATAATTGTAATCTTGAAAATTTTATTTAAAAATAATTTCCAAAATTTGTAATACCGAATACCGAATTGAAAAAAACTTTTAAATTGAAAATAAAATTTTTGGTTCCAATATCTTGTAATGAATATTGAAAATATAATTTTTAATAAAAAACTTAGTTTAAAAAAATGAAAATCTAATACTGGATCCAAAGTGGGTTAGTTAAAAAATTGCAACCCTGATGGTAATTATATTGTTTCTCTGCATTAACAACAAATGTAAATAAAAAGTTGATAAAAGAAATTTTACGTTATTTAAAAATTATTATTTTTTTTAAGTTATACCTGTGCAAAAAAATAAAATAAAATTTAGATTATTTAAAAATTCTTATTTTTTCAGGTTATTTAAAAATTATTTTTCTTCTTTGCATATTTTCTTTTGTGATAATTTTTAAATAACCTAAAAAATTATTTATACAAAATTTTACTTTGAAACCCGTTAGAATTACTCATAATTATCATTAAAAACAATATATTAAAACAAATTTCATATAAACAACAACAAATTGTTAGTATTTGCATTTTCACGCCAACAAAAAAGTAAAATTTTGTTGCAACATCGTCCAAAACTGAAGTGAAATAGTCTTATATAAGAAACCGCCCACTTAACAACAAACACAACATCACAACGAATGAATATACAACTAAATTTTCTAAAAAAAATAACAAAAATTTGCTTCAATGTATTTTGGCTTAAGCTTGATTTGCCTGTAAAGCGTATGTCTATATAAATACATATATATATATGTGTGTAAATATAATTATTATATACCACATTTCAACGATTGCAATATTATTTTATATAAATTAGTTTAGTTAGCGTATGCTTGTAATATTTTTTCTATTTTGTCTTCAACAGCGCTTGCTGCCTTTGAAGCGTTTTTTTTTTTTTTTTTTTTTTTTTTTTTTTTTTTTTTTTTTTTTTTTTTTTTTTTTTTTTGTTTTCAACTACTTACTTATTTCCTTAAAAATGTATTATTTCCTTAAAAAGGTGTGCGTTATATGTGCATATGTATGTACGTAACTCTTATACATAATATACATATATTGTATTCGTATTATGTGCATACACACACATACATACTTACGCAAATATTAAGGCAAACGTATTTGTATTATACACCATAAATAGAATTTGTATGTAGCGTATTATATAGTGTAGTGGTTAGCAGATAGTGAGTATTCGTTTTGTATCAGCTTTTGTCGTGAATTGTATTATATACTATAATTAATATATATAAAGAAAATATACAAATCAAATATGTAATATATAGAAGAAAAATAATTTAAAAAATATGATAAATATATAAATATAAAGAATAATAAAAAAATGCATTTCAAATGGAAATTGTAATTGAATACTATTGTGTTTTATTTTAAAATAATAAAAAAATACTATTTTATGCGTTTAAGATGTGTAACTTTAATATTAATTATATAATACTACCCGTTAGGATGGTGAGGGTTATCAGTGGTGTCGTTGAGGTCATCTAACAGAAGGCCCAGGAAACGTGCTGTTTCGACGGGGTCGGCCCAAAGGGTGAAGGGTGTTAGATGGGTGGGGTTTGATTGGGAATGCAAAGAGGTGGTTAGTGTCATGCGGAGACTCGTTGCATGCAGGACATACATTAGGCATGTCAGGGTCTATTCTGGATAGGTAGGAGTTTAACCTGCTACAATATCCAGAACGAACGTGTCACTCGCGTTTCTCGCGGCAACTCGAGCTCTTCGTCTGCTATGGGCTATGGGCTATGGGTGGTGGTTTGACTCCAAGTACGCCATTCACGGGAAGGGAGTCGGTGAAGGTGTTGATGGCTCCATTGTGAATGGCGGTCAGTGCCTGTCGAATTTAATATGACTATCACCGATATCAGTGCCAAATGTCACATCAAAATAATCAATAACATTTAGTAAACTTATCTTGTCTTTCTGAAGTACATAAATTGCATTCGGCAATGAGTGAAATTATTCAACAAAGAAGTTCCATTACATTTTGTGTACGAAATCTAATTTCTGGGCCAAAAAGTTCAGAATGTTGGAAAAAGCCTGTGCTGTGTGATAATTCTTTGTCGCGATCAAGTGTTTTTGGTTGGTACAAATTATTCAAAGAGGGACGAGAACGCGTTGACGACAAAACACATCCAGAACGGTCATCAAGATCAACTGATGATCAACAGGTCAATAAAATAAAGGTAATGGTGCTTGAGAATCAATAATTAAAAGTCAGAGATCTTAGTGACATCGTTGGAATATCGGAAGGGTCAGTAAAAACCATTTTGAAAGATCATTGCGCCACAGAAAAATGAAACCACGATTCGTTCAAAAACCAGGTCAAAAATCAATATTATGTTGACAGTTTTCTTCGATTATCGAGGTGTGGTGCACTCCGAACTCCTTCTGAACAAAGTCCTACAATTTTTTGTTGTTATAGTAAAAGTACACGTTGATTGTAAATAAAACACAAAATTATTTAATTATTCATCAATATTTACTTTGTCACCTTCAAAGTAATCACCATCAGATGTAATACACTTATACCAACGATTTTTCGAGTCCTCGAAACACTTTTCATAAGCACTTTTTAGAATGGCCCTCAATTCATTTGTTTTATTGTTTCGATCGACTGGTAGCGGCTTCCACGGAGCGGTAGTTTCAGTTTGAAATACAAGAAAAAATCGTTCGAAGCCAAATCTGGTGAGTACGGTGGTTGAGCGATGGTATTCAATGTGTCTTGAATTGTTATTCCACAATTCCGACCGTTTTCGACGAATGTTCTCACGCAAACCCCTTCAATACGGCCCAATAGATCTTCTTATTGACCCTCTGACTTTCGGAGGGAATTCGTAATAAATATAACAAACGACAAATATCGAAAAAATAATGAGCATCACCTTGACTTTTGAACGGCTTTGGTGTGTTTTTTTAGTTTCGGCTAGTTTTTTTTATCCGTTCCAATTATTGTTGTCTTGTTTGCATGTCAAACTCGTAAACCCATATCCTATCGGTAATTATAATGCTCTACATGAATGTGGGATCGAAATGTCCAAATCAAGCACGTCGATCAAGCATGTCCAAAGAGACCTATTTATTACTGCTTTTGAGACAAATTAGCTTTATCGGGAAGAGTGGATTAAGACCTCATTTCATACCCAAAATATTCACCAAAATCTCCCCATCTCCCTACTTCTTTCCTCACGATTTTCAGGCACCATATCTGTCACATTTCCAGAACGAGGCATGTCTTCAACGATTTATTCGACCATCTCTGAAGGTTTTGCACTATTCGTAAAGCTAGATCGCCGTAAAATTTTTCCAACGTTCGCATTACCCGGATATAAATCAGTTCAATTACAGAAAGAGCTCAGCAGTAAACAGCCATCTCACCGATCTTTTTCGCTTCTTCTTAGCAAAGAGTGTGACACTCTGCTCCAATAAAACACCAGCGACAATATTCGAGAACCGAATGCCGGGACAGAAACTGTAAGATTATCGGTGTTACATTTGATAGACGTTGCTTCTCCGCAAGAAAATCCTCAAATCGCTAGTCGCGACATCGAAGAATATACCGACCAGACTATACCTAAAAAAAAAAAAAATAATAAACTTGATTCATTGATGCCATTCACAGTAGAGCCAATAACACCTTCACCAACTGCCACACAGGAAATGATCTACTTGGAGTTAAACCCCCACCCAGAGTTGACCAAAGCTGGAGTCGCCTTATAAATCTGGAGTAACTCTGGCGCAACGTGATTCTAGATATTGTAGCAGGAACACCTCCAGATCTCTACATACCGAATATAAAGTAAGTGACAAAACTGTAATATATGCAATTTGAGTTCGCTTGTTCGCTTTTCATCAATTTACATCAGTCTGGAAATGTGTTTTATGGTAAATTTCTAAGCGTTGCATTGCGTTGTGGAAACTTAAAAAGTTATTAGAGAATTCTATGGAGTCAATGTCGGAGATAGAGCAGTACGAAAATATGTATATCGAGCTCAAGTCTAGAACGATGGTAAAAAAACCGATCTTAAATGATAACATTTCACAATCGATGGTTAGAACAAAGTTACTTGGTCCGATAAAACCAAAATTAATCGAATAAGATCAAGTGGGCCCTCATTCACACGGCCTAAGAAACAGGTTGGTGTACAGCATATGCCAACAATGAAATTTGCAGGTGAATTACTGATGGCTGCTGGTTGTTTTCGTGGAACTGAGCTGGGTGTCATTCGACCGATCGATGGTATAATGCGTGTCATAGCTTAAATTGATAGTTATATTCGAACTGAAACGTTGGCGAGAAGATATTTGCGGGGAGGGTAACGATCTGAAACATACCGCAAAAATTGTCAAATCGTGTTTTGGGATCAAACTTCTCGACTATCCCCCAAATCCTCATATTTTAAGACCATTAATTTAGCTGTTAGCCCACTATCTGATGCCTGAAATTGAAGCTCGTGATCTCGGCGACATTTTGTTTCAACAAGATGGCGCCACTTCCAACACATCACATCAATCAATGGATTTATTGAGAAAACGTTGAATGGACAAAAGTATTCACACTTACATCTTTTCAAGGTTGAGTATTTATAATGAATTGTTTACAGTTATTGGTTTCAGTAGCAAATAGTCTTTTGAAAGTATTTATAATTTTCCATATGCATTGTGTCTAGTAAATTTTCGAAAAGTCAAGAAGAATACTGTCATTTTCGTGAACTGTTTGGTCCTTTACTAATCATCATGCAATGAGTCACGGCTGACTATAACCAACCCAGAGTTTTGTACTCATTTGAAGCTTATTCCAAAATAAATGCTAATTACCTCCATACTTGCCATAATTCATCTCGTTTGATTGAAAAGACTATTTATATATTTTTAGTTATGTTTTTTTTTGTTTTTTTTTTAATATAATATTCTCTATATTTGTTTTCAGTAATGTTTCTTTGTTACTTTTAAGTTTCTATAATAATATTATATAATTAAGAATTTATCATTTCATCTAAATATTTCAGTTAATAATACAATATAATAATAATTAATTCATTAATTAGTCAATTCAGTAATAATACTTCGCCATTTGCTTTCCCACTGGGCAATATGCTGTTGCTGTTTCTGTTACTGTTTTCATATCAGTATCAGTTTCTGTTTCAACTTCTGTTTCTGTTTTGTTGTTATGACTTAAATTTTTGTTTTTATTTTTTGCTTCGTTTTTTTATTTATTTGCAATTTGCCATCTTTGCGATATTTTATTTATTAATTAATAATGGTTTTGCTTGCGTTTTCCTAATGCTTGAATGCGCTACTTTGAATTCATTTGCTTCGTTAGCTGCTTATGTATATATGTATATGTTTGTTTTTTACTTTTATTTTTAATTTTTGTTTTTCATAAATATGCATCTCACGCCCTTTGACCTTTGCGCATTTATTTATTTGTTTGATTTCTTCAAGTTGTAAATTGTTTCATTTAATTCATATATTTTTTGTGTAGTTTTGTGTGCTTTCAAGTGTGGCTGTATGTATTTCTGTTTATGCCTTCGAATTTAATTAATTCATTTCGAATTTAAAAACCATTTTCGTATTCTCTTCGACGCCAATACTCAAGTTTGTATGTAAGAAAATATGTGTGTATGTTTATATGCATATAAATATA
>NW_017537172.1:142328-146210 GCF_001853355.1 Bactrocera latifrons
ATAAAGAGCAAATTTGTATCAACAAAGCTTGTAAAGCAAAAATCTGCAATTGAAACATTCTTTATTTCTAATATTTTCTTAATTTTTGTTTCAATATTATTTACGGTTTACTATTTGCACGCGCTCACCGTGCTTTCTTGCGCATTTTTAGTTTTTACTTTAATAATTATTTTATTTTTTCTTCTACTTCCATGTTTTTACTTACAAATTTTAAGCGTTATTAATTCAAAACAACTTTTCGTTTATTTACGTATTTAACGGTACATAATTAAGTTGGCTGCTGTTGTATGACTTTTTCGTTTTCGTTTCGTGTTTTCCATTTGAAATTTATAATTTTAGTTATTTAATTGGTTTTATTGTTGTAATGCCGTATTTTGTGCGTTTTTCTATGATAATTGTATACAATAAATAAATCGCAGTGTTTTTATGTTGTTTCTTATTTCTGTATTCTAAGTATACGCCCATTTTTGTAACGACATTTTGCCATGCTTGATCTGAAATGGACATCTCACAAACTTTTTCATAGTCAATTTTATTGCAGTATTTTCTAGTTTAGGTGCAGGGTGTTTTCATTAAAGGATTCAGAGTTTAGTAATCAGCCGCTTTTTACTACGCGCATGTTTCTGTAACTGTAAATTTTGGTCGCTTGAGTGTATTTAGGAACTGCTCTCATGCATTGAACAGAAGTTTGTCTGCAAAGTTTTAAAAAATGTTTTGAACTTGACACAAGATTGCTAAAGAAATTGTAGAAACATGTTTCCTGCACTTTTAGGTGACATTTTTTCTTAAAGTTTCTGAGGACAACCTTCTGAAAAGTGTCTCACTTTGAACTTCACACAAAACTGCTAAAGAACCTGAAGAACATTAGATGTTTTCCGAACTTTTAGCTGAACTTTTTTCTTAAGATATCTTAGGGAAATCTTCATAAAAATCTCTAACTCTCGAAATTCTTTGAATACTTTAATAAATTTCACGAAGCTTATTTTAATGGAATATTTTTATATCGGTTTGTTTCGCTTTCTCAAATTGAACTCCACACAAAACTGCTAAATGAACTGTAGAACATTAGAAATATGCTTCTTGAACTTTTAGCCTATATTTTCTCTCAAGATATCTGCAGAAAACCTTCTCAAAAGTGTCTCACTCACACAATACCTATATTTCGTTAGTACGAATAATTGAAAATAATTGATCTTACGAAGTGTTAAAGTAGTCGAACTTTTCTATATCGTTTCTTTTCGCTTTTTCAAACTGAACACCACACAAATCTGCAAAAGACACTGGAGAACATGAGAAATATTTTTTTTGAACTCTCAAATAACATTTTTTTTAAGATATCTGAAGGAAACCTTCTCAAAAGTGTCTCATTTCAACAATACCAAGATTACAGTGGTACGAAAAATTAAGAAGAGTTTTGTAACTTTGTTATATAGTTTTGTTTCGCTTTCTCAAATTAAACTCCACTCAGAACTGTTATAGAACTGGAAGAACATTAGAAAGATGTTTTTTGAACTCTCATCTGACTTTTTTCTTAAGTTAACATAGCTTAAGAAAAAGGTCAAATCGTCAAAAAAAATTCTACTTATCCAAATTCCTTGAATACTTTGGTAAAAAAAATAGGAATTTTCAAGAGGCCTATATTATATATATGTATTATAACGTTTGTTTCTCCATCTGCATATTTGGTCTTTAGTGAAATTGTTGATATATGTTTCTTTCAAATCCTTTACTCTTCTTAAAAACTATAAATTAAATTTCCTAATTGTTCCGTCATATCTGTCAAAAACCGCTCGGAACCATCCGAAGTTGAATAAAAATGGTTCTTCTCTGCTTAATATAATTTTAGTCAAAACAATCAAAGTGACAGATTTGTTAAGAATCTCTTAAAACGATAATTTTTTAAGGAGGATACTGCTCTGTTAAAATACAATTTTAACCAAAATTACCAAAATTCGCTGGTTCGATGTTTTGAATATATTTTTAAGTTAAGACGTGCTGTTACCAACGTATCTGTATCTTTGATGTAAAAAATAATGCCATGTATTTAATGATAAGTCGAAAATTAAGTTGAAAGGTTTGGATAATAAACAAGACAATCTTTCAGTACCATCTGATACTAAATAAGAATGGTTCCTCCCTGCTTGAGCATAATTGCTTTATCAGATTTGCCAAGAATCTCTCGATATCATCTGATAGTAAATAAGGTTTTAAGGAGTATACTGCTCTGCTTATATATAATTTTAAACAAAAAAATAATCGAAATGCGTTAGTTCGATGTTTTGAAGATATGTTAAAGGGAAGACATTGGCATCTTTGATGTAAATAAAATAAATATTAAAATATCATTATCTATCCGTACCACCTTCAAACAGATACGAATGGTAGTTTTTCGTACGTGATCGGTAGTCCATACGTTTTGTGAAACAAAAATAATTCTTAGTTATTATCGTTATTATTCCTAATGAGTGTTATTGAACCTCTTTTTAACATGATATGAAACGTATGAAGAGAAATAAGATCACCAAAACTTTCCAGGCTGAGGAGGACAGCAATCGAAATATGCATAGAAGGTCCGAATGTATTAGTTCTTTCAGGAGCACATAAGATTTCTGTTTATAATATTACGCCTTTTTCTGAGTTCTTCTGTTATGATAACTTTCAAAAAGTTAAAGAAATTTATTTCTTGATTGGAATAAGATTTTCAAAGTTTTTATTAAAAAATGTCTTCATAGTGGAAAATTGTTCAAAATTGAAGTTTATCTAGCATCTAAGAATTTAGAAATAATTTTGAGCTTTTCATACCACTAGCTCAACTTTACAGGCATTTATAGAGAAATTACTTCTTTCATAAATTAGAATATATATTTTCTGCTTGTACTTTGCTTTGCTTTTGCTATTTTCAAAATGGACTTTATATATTGTGTTAAACATTTTGTTGCCTTGGAAAGGGAAAGTTTCCATTTTAGTCCTAATGAAAGCTTTTTCTGTGTCATCATTTGCTAAAAATGTAAGCTTGTGTGTAGTTCAATTTATGCTTAACAAATATTGTTAAGAAATTTGTTCTGTACTGTAACACATTTATGTTCTGATATTCTAGTGCTAATGAGAGCTTGCGCCGACTGATTTTTTGCTAAAAAGGAGTGCAAGTTTGCATGCAGTTCAATTTAAGTTAACAAATATTGTTAAACAATTTAATGTAAAATAAAAGAAAATGCCTTCTCTGAAACTTTCTAAAGAATTTAAAAGAAAAGTGAAACATTTCGTTCGTAAAAGTATGAAAGCTTTTTCTTATCAGAAAACGGGCTAACTGTATTAACTGTTTTATGCTGTTTGGTTGTTGGTTTGCTATAAAAAGTATACATACATATTTGAACTGTATATATGTATGTATTATTTAACATGCGCTTAAATCATCTGTGTGTGTAGTTGTTGCATTACTGGCTCTAACTTTGCTTGATGAGCTTTCCGCTTTTCTCAGTGTTTTTTGTTTTTCTTTTTTTCTTTAGAAGAGGTCTAAGTAGCTTGCGCTCCTTTTCATTAATGTTTTGCTTTTGTAAGTTTCTCAGAGTTTGTTTACGGTAATTGTTTTTGTTTTTGTGTTTTTATTTGGTAGCTCAGTCTTTTACTAACGTTTACTTTTGTTTTTGTGTTTTCTTTTTGTTACTTTTTACTGTCTCTTTCTTTCTCTGTGATTAAACTACGATTTTTCAAAAGCGCACAAATATTTAGCCATATTTGCGGCGCGCCGGTTTGTGTGTGCATGTTTGTATGTATGTATGTGTGTGTCGTTTTGATTTTGACAGTGCTTTGAAAAGAATTACGTTTTTTCTTAATTTTTTTTATAACCATAATTTTTTTTTACTTTACTTTCATTTATGAGTC
>NW_017537172.1:149526-150865 GCF_001853355.1 Bactrocera latifrons
GAACAATTCCTCCCGGGTTATGAGTTATCAAGGGCTCTTAGTTCTGCAACCATTTAGAATATATATAATATCAATAAAATTATGGATCAAGTCCGGATCGTATTCTATGTATATGCCCGCCGGATCCAGGTTTTTCTCTATGGCCCTAGATGTAGGTATAGCTGTACCTGTTTCAAAAAAATTTAAGCTTTAATGTTATGTTTAATTTAGGGTTTTGGCTGGTAGTTGGCTGTATTTTGAAAGCTCAAATGAGGACTTGAGTTGAAGCTCATAAAAATCGTGACCATTTTTTGAACTGTCGTAAGTGACAGCTTTGTGTTTAAGCCATTTTTCTAAAAGCATTTTTTTGATCTGTCAAAACTGACAACTCTACGGCTAAGTCATTTTTCTAGCTGTCAGAATTGCCAGCTTTAGGTCTAATTCTTTTTTTTTTAGCTGTCAAAAATGACAAACTTATGCTTTAACCATTTTTGCATAGTCTAAACTAACAGCTTTATGCTTAAGACATTTTTCTAAATGTTGAAAATGGTAACTGTAGGATTAACAAATTTTTTAAACGGTCAAAACTGACAGCTTTACTTTTAAGACATTTTTCTAGCTGTCAAAATTCTCGACTTTAGGTCTATGCCCTTTTTTTATAGTTGTCGAGACAGTTAAGTTAATGCTTAAACCATTTTTCCAACTGTCAAAATTGACAGCTCTATGTTGAAGACGTTTTTCTAGCTGTCAAAACTGATAGCACAAGAACTAAGTAGTTTTTTGAACTGCCAAAACTGACAAGTTTATGCTTAAGTCAGTTTCTAATTATCAAAACTGACTGCTTTACCTTCAAGATATTTTTCTAGCTGTCAAAAACGTCATCTTTAGGCCTAAACCTTTTCTCTAACTGTAAGAACTGACAGCTATATGCCCCAGGCATTTTCCCAAGTTTCATATCTGGCAGTCAATGTTTAAGTAATTTTTTGAGCTGTAAAAACGTTTTCTACTTGTCAAAACTGACAACTCAATGCCTAAGTAATTGTTGTACAGTCAAAGCTGACAGCTCTATGTCTAGGCTAACTAATTTGACTCTTCGTATATTTTATTGTACTTAAAAGTAGAAGAACGGAAAAAAAGTATAAAGAAAACGGGTTTGCATACTTTAGGTTAACACTGTGAGCCAGAAAAACGTACATGAAATATAATAATAAATAAATGTACATTAAAAATATTTTGTAAATCATTTTGTCTTGCAATTATGAAATCCTACTATATACATTATGCACAAACCGGCTTTGACTGCTGATTTTATTTCATATTTTTTTTTAATCTGTGTTGTTGCTCTTCAAATACGCACTAC
>NW_017537173.1:0-12342 GCF_001853355.1 Bactrocera latifrons
GCATCCATAGCTGCTTAGGGCTTCCAAATCTTTCTTTTTAAAGCCCAAAACAATGCTCTACTCTAACCCGTTATTTACTGTGCCGTAAATTAAATGCAATTCGGGCATTTTTATCCAACTGTCTTGCGTTGCTTCTGTAAGGGGTTATTAACGTTGTAGATAAAGGGTATGCCGAGCCCCAGCAATCCATTGCTGTGAAGAAAAATACTGATCATTTTGTTGAAAGAGTCAGCTATTTCGATATATACGGGCATCATGCCAACTCCCAGGGTGACCAACCACTACATGTGGAATTACTCGTTTATAGTCACAAACTATTTGTGCTTTTATTGAATATATGTGATTTCTGGAAGTATGATGTATGGTCTTCAATTGGCGATTCTTCTAATTTAATGTCGGTTCCAGCAATATATCCAATACAAAACGGAAACTCATTAAAGGTATCCGATACTATTTTCGATCGTTCAACATCATCGGGCCAATATATATACTTAGATTGGTGACGCAAGAACACTCTAAAGATTCTTTTTGTTATTAGCGATATAGTTTCGCCATCTCCCACTCCAAAAATTGTCGCTATTTTTCTAAATGCTGCGCTGTCTCCCGACGAACCCAAGCTCAACAGTGTGATTGCTAATTGCAATTTGACAGAAAATTGCTTACATGAGTGCGCTTTGTTGAATTCCTCATCGTTTTTTATTAAATCAACCAGCATATTATTGGTCTTTATCTACTCTTAAATTTGGCGGAATCGGTCTTCGTCCAGTGTCGTCAATATATTATTGCGCCAAATGTCTGACTTAGGTATTGTGCTATAATCTCCTCGCCGACATTCCATAACAACAGATATATTGTCAGCCAATTCATCTAACACTGCATCCACTGCGTCATCATCACTTTCGATTTCTAGAAAAAAATTGTTATTAACTGAAATTCTGCATAAAAAGATTTCAATGTCCATAATTTCTTCAGCAGCTTCATCTATTAAAGCGTCAGTTAATTTTTCTCTAAAACTTTTTTCGGCATATTTTCCAATTTGTGCGACAATTTTGTTTACAAAAAATGTTTTTCTTCACCGATCAGCTGTGAATTAATGGTATTTGTTCACTCTTGATGGTAAATATTTGCAATTGCATAATTTTGCAAACTCAGATGCACCAGACTCTGAATCGCCCTAATAAGAAATTAATATATCATTTGTTTTGATAATGAGAATAATTGGAAATTTAATGCTCTGGCATTTCATCACTTAATGTAATGCCAAAGCATCTTTAGTAATAAGCCGTTACATACAGAATTGTAAGAATATAAATATAAGTGAATTGACGAATAAAGAGCAGAAGGTATTCAGAAGGTAATCAGCGAGCACCGGAGTACCGACTCAAACCAACACGTTTTGTTTCATTTCTACCGCGCGTAGCGGAACGGAAAAACTTTTTTTTTCAATACTTCCCACGCAGGGAAGTTAATTTGCATACATATATTTATTTCTCTTCATGAGCGGAACACAATGTTCGCGACAGACTGCATCAGCACGACAGTGAACTGAAAATGACGTTGTGAGTCCTACTACATGAACGTTTGTGAGACGGCAGCAACATAACAATGACCGGCATGTACACAATACAATGCAGTTGTCCATTTTGCATGTACACAATTTCGTTTTGGCCATACTAATACCTTGCACTTCAATGCAATTTTAATATTTTGTTCAAAGGGAAATTTTTATGCAAAAAATAAGTAAATAGGTAAATTTATTTGTTTTAAATTATCAATTGTTATTATAAATGATGTAACAGAGCTATTTTATGCTTTTATTTGTAAAATAACGTCAGTTTTGTTAGAGCTTTGAGTAATTTTACATTTTACATATTATTGGCATCACCACTCTACCTCATCTCTCTATCTTTCATTCTACTGTCAACTCTACTGTCGTCCTACTGTCCTTGGCAAATGTAGGATTAAATTGAAGTCGTGCAGCTGTCAAAATAGTCAAAATAGGTCTGTCCATAAGAACGTCTGTATTTTAATATTTGACAGATGTTGTTTGCAGTCTGTCGCGAGCATTATATTCCACACATCATATTCTCGGTTTGAATATTTGAGAGAACTGTAAACAATGTTAACATTGTGAGACGAAATCCTTGCTACAATTTTAACAAATGCGGCGAATTCCTTACTTTAAATGTAACAAATAATCGATGTTGAACCTGCACCTTCTTATGCTTTATGTTCTCTGGCTCAAGTATCAAGAATTATCTAAAGCAGCGGTCGGCATGAGAGGATCTGTCACTGTGTTGGTGAGCACGAAACAAAAGCAGCCCAGTGAGAAATCGGAATTAAAATTAAGCAAATTTTATAAGCAAAATTATGAATAAATTATTCTTCAATAAAATTCTAATCTAAATAATCTAAGTATTCATTTTTACGTAACCAATCAGATATTTTTTTGCAAAAAAATATTTTTTTTTCTTTAAAAAGACAGTTTCGTTCTTTTTCATCTAAATAATTAATAGTATTATGAAAATTAACAAAATCTCTTTTAAGGATATATTCCCTACTATCTTTAAAAGACTTGGAACATAAAAGGCATTGCATGGCACCAAAGGCATTTCAAATCAGAAAATATTTCTCGCAGGGCATATTTGGTTTTGCGCTATAGTCTTGCGCGATGTTAATTCGTTGCTGGCTCGACAACGACTGAACGATAGAGCGTAAGCGTACTTGTAATATTTGAATTTTTTCATTTTACACGATTTTTTAAGGTTGTGGCCATGTCCTTCCCCACCTAATCCTTCCGATGCAGTGGAGGTCTTCCTTTTCCTCTGCTTCCCCCCGCGGGTTAACCGGGTTTGATCTAGAGTATATTTGCCCTCTTCATTTATTTTTGCTATTTCAGTCGGATAGTTTTTTGGAGCATTTTCGTCTACTGATGTCAATTCTCTTTGAATTTTTATTCATCCATGACTTGCAGTGAAAGAAATTTTCTTGGTTCCTTGATGGGAATGGTTCAATCTCCTGAAGCCGGTTATATAATATATTATAAGTGCCTTCTTCTTAATAATTTTCTAATCTGTTGGACTTTTTTCCTGTAAATCTTCAATCCATAACACCATATCTTTTTCAGTTTTCTCCAAGGCACAATTTCAATTATAAGAAGTTATTTTTGAACTAAGTGCTGATCGAGAAGATATTGATTGTCAAATAGATCTCTCATTTTTTAAATTGTTCTTATTGTCGCTTCGTTAAAACCAAAAGCTCTACTAATAGATATTGAACCTTCGCCACTTCTTAGATAGTCTTGGATTTTTATTTTCGCTCCTAATGAAATCTTTGTCACTTCAGAATATGCTGTTGTTTAGACATTGTATTAATAAGGTCCCTGTAAATACGAAATAAAATAAAATTGCTTTTTGAACTTTTCTAGGGTAACAATCTAACACAATATTACCTTTTGAAAAGTTATAAACAATTCCGATTGCGTAATTTGAAGAGTTCATCAATTTATAAAAAATAATTAATTTAAACATTAACTTTAGGAACTTTATTGAAATTATACAGGGTGGGCCAAAAGAAACCAAGGGGTGTAAATTAAAAGGGCCATTGTGTCTCGGGCAGTATGGGCAGTAGCTCCGTCCTGCTGAAACCACATACCAGGTCTGTTTTCAAGAGCAGGACGTAAAAAACTTTCTATCATAAACCGATACCGCTCTCCATTTACGGTTACAGCACTTCCATCTTCATTCCGTGTTATTTCAATATCGTGTAAAAAAAGACCGCGTAAAAAAGATTTTGCCCGGTATGGTATACGTACACGGAGTTACCAATGTAACTTCATTCATTTTTTACTCCAAATGGTACTGTGATGAATTCGTTTTCTGCTCTGTTAACCGAAGAGGCAATTTTCTCTATCTTCTTCTTTAATTATTATCATGGGGCCGATAGCCCATGATGCTAGTGCTGCGTATTTTCTTAAGTTTGTATAATAATTGTATTATTATGTAAGCTTTTATAAAATAAAAAAAAAATAAAAAAATATTATCTGATGAAACCCTGATTCTAAATCGAGTGTTGTAAAATATCTAGTTTCTTCTAAATTTTGTAAAGTTGTCTCCGTGGCGATACAGGCCGTGGTTACGATCACCACACTATAGTTTTATTATTATGGAATATATGGCCGATACGCAGTTTATACGTAATAGTCTATACGTAGTCTATGGGTCTCATGCGTAACAAGTGAGCTTATGCTCGAACTCGATTTTTTGAGTAACAGGTGCTTGTCGTATGCATAAAAAAATTTGAAATATTTGCTGCTCAGGTTTGACCTCGTGTTGCTCAGTTCGAACTAAGTACGAACAAGTTCGATGAGCTTCTGCTCACTTTCATATGCATAAAAACAAGCATTTGCTCTTTTGATGAACTCTTGCTCAAATTTTGTTGAGCATGCCTATAGTTGGCTCGCGTAAACTAAAAAGAAATTGTGGTTGAATATTTTGTGCCACAAAGAAATACAAAATGTTATCAACAGTGTAAAACAAGTTTAGCAAGTGAGGATAAAAATTATACAGGTATATATTCTTAGTTACTAATTTTTTTATATAATAATCAGTAAAATGAAAATTAATAAGTTTTTTGAGGAGTTAAAAGAAACACGGGGTGGCGCCCTCAGCAACATTGATAAAATTCGGCTGTATTCAAGATTTTGTGTTAGAAGAAACACGGGGTGGTGCCCTCAGCAACATTGATAAAATTCGAATGTATTCAAGATTTTGTGCAGATCTTGGATTTCAAAATGGTATAGCCACATACATATATTGGTGTACATCAATCAACTGTGTCGCGAACTATTGCGGAGGTTGCGAAACTTCAATTATTGTTTTGAAGAATTTATATGAGCAATAAAAATCGAAATTAATATAATATAATAGTCGAAATTAATACAAATTTTGATTATTTTTTATTTAATTTTTCACGATTTTGTACAAAATATTAAAATTTTTACCATTTTTCGGAAATTTTCATATGATACAAAAATAATCACGCATATGTGGCTCAGAAAAATAAATGATTACATGGGAGGTTATTTCCGTACAGTCGCAGAGATTCAATAATTTTTAAAACAGATAAAGATAAACTACCATTGATTTTGGCTGGGGATTTCAATGTTAGTTTTGCAAAAAATGAATCAATGCCATTAATATCGTTCCTCCAAGAAGAATTTCAGTTCTAAATAAAAAACATTCCGAGAGAATGTACTACAAGATATGGAACAACAGTAGATGCTGTATTTTTTAGATATCTTGATAATGTGATGTCTAATACTTTTGTAACATATTATACTTCAGTTATCATCGACCAATTGTCACAGTCATACCGTCAGAGGCAACTTGGAATGTAACTATTACGGAAGTCACTGATGAAAATAATTGAGTTGACGTGATTTTAAACAAATATTTGGATAAAATTTTACATATAAAGAAAATAAATGGAAAAAAATCTTAATATTGTATTCTTTCATTGTGTACCATATTTAGTTCCTAGTATTTAGTCATAATCTGTACCTTTTAACTTTTTAATAGTACATAATGATTTCGATGTTTCACATTTGCCAGCTGTCAACTGACAGCTCACTTTTTTATATTTGGTATATTTACCAGGTATTGCTATTTTATTTAACTTCTGAAAATTTTTAACCAAGCTTTTTTTGAGTTTCCTTCTTCATCTGTTCATATTAGTCCATTTTTGGATCATTGCTTTCAGTTCTAATTTCTTTTTGAATAATTTTGGTATATGGTAAATGCTTGTTTTTTGCTGTTGCTTTTCATTAAATTACCGATTTACTCTTTATATTTCTCATCTCCTACCGTATATGTAATTAAACTTTCCGCTTTTTTTGGTGATTCGACACTTTAGCGAATTTGACGGAGTATTCAAATATATTTATTACGGCTTTCATTTCTCGTAGGGAATCCTCTCTCCATATAATATCGAAATCTTTTAATTTATCTATTTCATATAACTCTACTGCTTACTGCGGTTGATGACTGTACGTAGGTTACTGGAATGTTCTTTGCGACTTTTGCATTCTTGGTATTAACTCCAAATGCTGGTGTCTCGCATCATGCCAGCTCTAGAATACAGTGTATTCTTTATTGCTACAGTACAGAGTCCAGACATGAATGTCCTGATAGCCTTAGATTGGATTTTTTTGTTCAAGGCTTCGTCTACATGTTCGTTTTTGTGTGTCATTTCTAATTTTGACAGGATAAGGTTTAGTGCTTGATCGAAATACACTTGTGGTGGCAAATCTTTTTGTTGGATTCGCATCATGTCCTCTCCCAATACGTATAGTGGTCGCTGGTCGGTATATAAGTCGGTATATAAGTCATTCAATTTTGTATTAATATTTATCAGGATCTGTGCAGCTCTTCCTGTAACTTTTCCTCTAATCATGATTAATGCATTGAAATTGTTTATACTATCAATTAGTGTTGTGGCCATCTTTCTCCAATTTTGGTATTCATTATAATCTGCATTGAATGTATATCCGCTACAACACTTTGTAATGCTAATATACACTAGTCGGCATATTTATTTTGACGAAACTCTTTTTGACTATTGAACTTAGAGTTGCTTGAAATCGTCAAATAATCGTGCGAAAATGAAGCGCAAAACAAAGAATCTATTTTTAGCTATGTGCGTGGCAAATTATATTTCGTTTACCTTTTGCATTCTCTTTCTGCTGATAAAAATGCATGTAGACATCGGCTTTTTGCGTGGCACAAGTATTTTGACAGCGTCTTTATGGAAATATTTTCACACTTTTAAGCACGCGAGAATTAAAGAACTTCTGTGTTTAACTTTGAGCAATATTAAACGTTGTTATTAAATAGTAAGTTTTTAAAAAATTTTAAATGACATGGATAAAACGGCTGAGCTAAGTTTGGTTACCAGATCCTCAATGGTAGCAAAGTTTAACGGTAGCAAACTTTAACTGGAATAGCAGTCAAAGACATTGCCAATGAGTTTAAAGTGTCGCGTCAAACTGTGCACTACCAAATTTAAAAGCGTAATGACATGCGCAATTTAAGAAGATCAGGTGCTAAGCGCAAAACACATCTCAGTGAAGACCGAGTCCTTGTACGGGAATTAAAAAAAAATGTCTTTCTAAAGCCCCAATCCGCAGCAGATAAATTTAATTTGACAGCCAAAACATCAATTAGCGAGCGCACAGTCCGTCGACGATTAAAAGAATGTGATTTTAAGACTTATAAAATCAAGGAAGTATCATATATAACAAAAACAAACAAGCTCAAAAGACTGGCTTTTGCAAAGGAATATGTCCATAAGGAAATGAGTTCTGGAGGAGCGTTCTATGGACAGATGAAAACTCCTTTGAGTATAGTTCATCAAAAAATAAATTTTTTGTAAGATTACCAATGGAGAAAAGGCAGAGAAGGCGGCCCGTTTGCCAAAAAGTAAGCCATTGTGGAATCTCTGTGAGGTTACGGGTTCTAAATGATAATGCATTTGCTTCTGGAGACAGGCTTATAGGTCAATCCTTCATTCTGCAACAGGATAACACTCCATGCCGCAAAGCTAAGATGATTACAACAATTTTGAGCGATGTTGGTATTACCACTTTGGACTGGCCACCTTAAAGTCCAGATTTAAATATAATTGAAAATCTGGTCTCTTATGAAACGTTAAAGAACAGTATCGTTGAATAAAACCAAAGAGGAGACAATTTCTGAGGTCAGTTCCCTTTGGGAACAGATATCTTCAGACATCATCCAAAATTTAATCGATTCAGTACCGGGACGCCTGGAAAAAGTTATTGAAACTAAAGGAAATTATATATTTTACTAAATAGTTTTCTTAAGTTTAAACTTTGTTATTATTAAAAGATAATTGTCAAAATACTTATGCCACAACATGAAAATTACTTTAGCTTATATATTTCTAAAGTTCATATGACAAAATGTTGAATTCATTACTTTTAATATTGTATTAGAACTATGTAATACAGAAAAAAAATTATTGAGTTATATTAAACCATTGCAAAGGTACATCAAAACTTATGAAAAAAACTTATAATAAAAATAATTATGCCGACTAGTGTATCTACATTCATTTGTATTAAACTCTCTGTTTCTTTGTTTGATTATATTCACTTTTTATTTTTTCTATCCTTTTTACGATTTTTGTTTTCTTTGTGAAGCTTTTGCGTATGTCCTTCTACGTATGTCCTTCTATGGGACTGTTAAGTTATATCCTTTATAGGATTTATTTATTTGGCGGGACTATATCCTGTGGGTGAGGCGCAACGAGAAGGAATTTATGATGAATCCTTTTATGGCCGCCAATTAATATTTCTGGGTCAATGAAATATAAAAAATATATTTTTACTCCCACATAAGTGGAACGTTCTTTATTCATACACGGTTACGACTTAAACAATCTAAACACTAATAACTAAAGACGAAGCAAGCACAAGTGGTGGTTATATTTCCACGTAGGTAATTCTGGATCCATGTGTAAAATATCACGCAAGTGAGGAAAGTTTTCTGATTGCTAATCAGTTGGGAGTAGAAAGAAATGACTTCCGGTCTTAGGCCAAAAAGTAACTATTTGAAGACGAGCTTAAGTGAGAAAGCGAACCATCGCTCCTTAGGGCGCACAGCCCACAGCTCGGTTTGGGACTCGCCACGTAAAAAAATTCCCAAATTATGAATAAAAAGCAGCCTACGAAGAAAAACCCTCTAGGTTCTTGTGGTATCAGTGGCCACATAAAGGAACGCCAATTCGTTTGAGAATCGTGGTGAGAGAGAGACTGCGTCGTCGAGTCCTGACATTTACCCCAGTGAATTAACGTGGCTAGAATTTCATTCATTCATCTGCATCAAAGCGAGGTTCTTTAACATATCGCTGATTTGCACCCACGAACCGTCGGATGATAAAAAAGATGCCTTCTATGAGGACTTGGAGCGCACCTATAATAACAAAATTAATCAAGCTTCCTGGCTATCTCCAGATCGCCCAGCCACCAACAAAATCGATCATGTTGTGCAGTCAAGATACGCACTCGCCTCTGTGTGGCAAAAAATCCACGTCAGCAAACACAAGGAAGGTTTAACGTCGAGAAACTGCAATTACAACAGACAGCCGCACGATTTGCTACTCGACTTGCACTCTCTCTGATAGAGAGATAGGACAGATATCGAGAGTTGAAGAGGGAATCGAGACAAATCCGCATACAAAAGAGATAAAGTCCAAAAATGAAGAGCTTCACAAACTGACCGACAGAGGAAATGCTCCAAATTCTAAGGCTACAAACAGAAGGTTTCAAGACCGGAGCATACTCTTGTAGAACTGCCAGATGTGATCTAGTAACCGATGGCCAGAGCATACTAAAATTTTGGAGGAAACACTTCTCCAGCTTGCTGAATGGCAGTGACGATGGAGCAGACGTTCCATTGCCCAACCTTGAAGGAGTTCGAATAGCAATTATCCGCATGAAGAACAACAAAGCGTTGGATTGCCGGTCGAGCTATTCAAAAACGGCGGCAAAAAACTGATAAGGAGCATGTATCAGCTTCTTTATAGAATATGGTCGGACGAAACACCCAACAATTGAAATTCAAAATTATGAAGCTGCGAGTAGAAGACATTTCAAGGAAAACCGCACATTTTAGGAAGAGAGCCCAGGAGCAACTCATAATGGAACTATCATCCAAAGAGATGGACATAAGAGAAAAAGCAAATGACCCAATTGATACAGTAATAAACTTTCTAGAGCAGGCAATTGCAAAAAGATCGAAAAAAATCGACCTATTATTGATGAGGCGAAAATAAAAATGTATACTACCGACGAAGAAGAACTTGAACGATATGAAGATCGTATTAGGAGTTAGTGGAGTTTCATGGGAAGAAATATCGACGAATTGACACTCAAATGCAACAGGTCCCATTTTATTGTTGAGATAGAAAATCTAGCTTTTGAAGTCATCGATATTAGGAGAAGATTAAAGGTGCTATAATATCTTTTATTTTCATGGAGGCGTAGGTTTCTGCTGAATGAGACCCAGTTGATGTTATATTAATTTGTCTACTAAGTTCGTGCGCAGCTATGTTCTGTAATCCAGGTTTATACTTTAATGTGGTTCGATATTCTTCGATCAGATTCTTCCCTCGTTTTAATTTGGTACCTACTTGGATTTTTTTCAGAAATTAACAAAAAGTTAATAACTGGTGGTCCGTATAGGTAATTCGTGAGTTTCTGAAATGGCAGCATCATTTTCATTAGTAGAAAAGTGTTTTTCAATTTACTATAAGTCAATGTTCGTGATATAAATGATTTAGGGTATTTTACCCGGGCTTACTGCTCTTATTGCATAGTTACTAGCGTCTGTGGTAAGCTCAAATCTCTTTGTGAATTGGAGTTTATGCAGTTCCACCTGCTCTTTAAAATAAATATGATTTTAATAGCTTCCTCATATAAATTTATTTTTACGTTTGAACTTCTTTTTTTGATATACAAGGCGTTTTTCAAAGTAAACAGGACTTTATAAATCTAGCGCCATCTATATGTCGACTAGTGCGTTAGAATCTGCTATCTTATCGATGAGTATCGCATTACATTTCATTTATTGGAAGTGAAGTTATTGCGTTTTAAGTTTCAGTATGTTTGAGTTATCGATGCGAAAATGAGCTTCGAACAAAGAGCCAACATAAAATTTTATTTTGCCAACATTAAATGGGTTTAACGAAACTCTTCAATTGATAAAGCAAGTTTATGGCGATGATTGACGGGATCAGCAGAGTGCACGAGTGGTTTCAACGTTTTCAAAGTGATCGATGACGATCAACATGTGGCCCATGGAAATGGAATTGAATCTCCAAACCATAGTTTTATCGCAATTTTACCGAACATTTGACTGACGACCAAAAATTGAGCAGATGAAACATTCGATCGACGCTTGTAACCGATTATTTGACCAAAAATCACATTTTAGCCATGAACCACTTCCCGTATTCACCTGATATGGCACCGTGCGACTTCTGCCTTTTCGAAAAAATGCATTTGGCTTTGAAAGGAAAGCGTTATGCAGACGTAGAGGCCATTCAAAAAGCTTGTACCGGCATACTGGCGGCCATACCGGCCAACGAGCTAAAACAATTGTTCGATGTGCTTTTGGACAGTGCAAAAGCTGTATTGAAGCAGAAGGAGAATAAAATAAAATAATTTTGCCGAAAAAAACCATTTGTTCTGTTTATTTTTAAGTCCTGTTTATTTTGGAATGTATGACCTTGTATTACCATTTTCTCCTTGTAAATAAATAGTTAATGGCTTTGTTATTTTGGGTAAAACCTTTAATAAACTTCCTATAAAACGGTGTATGTTAATCCTAAAAATGATCGTAATTCCTTTAATGTTTCTGGAAGTTTCTATCTATCTTTGGCTTCGATTTTCTCTGGGTCTACCGTGGTTCTACCGTTTTTGAAAATATGACTAAAAACTGATTTTTCATCTGACGAAGAAATTCGTTCTTCGCACTATTTATTGAGAAAGCTGTTTTTGAATAGTCGAACAAATTTACTGTGGCTTTTATTTTCCATAATCCTTCCATACGTAAATATGAGGTCAAAATCTTTACGTTATTTCTTCTTTTATGTGCAATAAATGGACTACCGTGCATGGTGCTTGTTTTTGATTTTTTTTTTTTTTTTACTATCTTAATTATTTAGTGAACCCGTGTATGTATACTGGATCGTTCGCTGTAGTGCGGCTAACACGTGCCTTTTTATAAAGATTTTTGTGCATTGAAGTTGCAGGATGCTGGTTCTTTGTAACTACATTGACTGAATATCTTGTGGGTTTTCTGAAATTTTATTAAATTTTGCGTCTTTGGTTCGTTGATTGTTGTACGATTCTTCCCTGTTGCGTTTTCTAAAGTGATTCACTACATTACAAATTGGATTGAAGTGTTGCTGCTGTTGTGGTGCTTGTGGCTGACTATACTGCTGTTGATTTGCATTTGTAGATCGCCTGTATGCTCAAAAATAAAAAAACAAAAGTTTGAAATTTACCACTGTATGCGTTAAAACTATTTTATAAAATAGCAATGAAATTAACGTTAAATAAATTTTTGTTCTATCCCTTTCGTACGCGTCACGAAAAGCGAGAGAAGTAAGACAATAAAAACACGCGGGCTGTGCAATGAAAATAGCTTTAAAATTATCTCTTATATTAAATTAAATTACAATATAAAATCGTGCTTAATCCCAATAAATCGAAATGAATATTAAGAAGAAAGGTATGTGCTATATAACCACGCGATT
>NW_017537173.1:14128-16650 GCF_001853355.1 Bactrocera latifrons
GGGTCTTGTAGTCGACAAACCAAAAACAGGTGGTAGTGGATCTTCAAACGATGGGAATACTGCTAGAAAATTTTTCAGCGATGCCCATACATCTGCTGAAATAACAGGCATAGAAAAAGTATTAATTGAAAATTGTGCAGTATTACTACAAGCTTTATCATCAGGGTACAAAATTAATGTGGCAAAATTTAGGAAATTTGCGCTAGATACTGCAAGAGAATCAGCATCACAGTATTCCTGGTATTATGTTCCTGCGTCAGTCCATAAAATTTTAATTCACGCCCCCGATGTTATTCAACATGCATTAGTTTCAATTGGAGAGCTCTCAGAAGAAGCTGCTGAGTCAAGGAATAAGGACGTTAGGATGTATCGACACGAAAGAACTCACGTGTCGCTATAAATCAGGATTTATTAAACCGATTACTCTTGAGCTCAGATCCTTTCATCTCTCGGCAAAGAAAACTACGATGTAAAAGTAAATCAATTTTATTAAAATCAGTTTTTGATTTAGTTGAATAAAATGTAAATAATTTTTTTTTGTTAATCAACGTTTTTATTATTATCATCGGCGGGTGGCGGAATTTGAAACCAGATAGGGCTTTGGAGCGGTTTATTTATGTTAATRTAATTGTTAATTACTTGTTATGATTTTAAAAAGCTTAGGAAAAAATGTAACTTTAATATAGGCAGTGGAAGTATTTTTGGCCGCTGATTTCATACAAGACCGACCACTGTGCAATGAGTCAATCTCCATTGTTTGAGTGACTTTTGGTTTGAAACCATCTGGCTGTGGTTGTAAATTAAATTTAAATCCTGAGGCAATTTCTCATTGAATTCTTTATTGATAGAGGGCCTTGTCGGAGTGTATTCATATGTTCCTCTAGGATATAGAGTGGTCGTTGATCAGTATATGCTCAGTAGAATGCAATTGATCAATTATGGCTTCATATATAACGGGTACTCCATGATTTGACAAGATTTGGACTACTTTATCGTCGATTTTTTCTCCTCATACTCCTTACCTCTATATTGCTCATTTTTGAATGGTTTTAAACTACATACGATGTCCGTGATTTGTTCACGCCAGCTCTTATACTTTGGCTGAATTCCAGAGAATTCAGGTATTTTATTAAACATATCTAAATATCTCGGTGCGAGGATATTCTGTTCGATGGAGTCATGTGTAGAAGTGACAAAAGTTTTCTCTGATCTGAGAAACGATTTTATATATGGCTTAAACAGCTCACTACTTCCGATCCTAGACCAAGTATCCTCTGGGTAGCCAAAAAAATATCCGTTTGAAGGCGAACTAAAGTGTTTGAAGAGGACCTTACTTTGATTCTCGCTGCGTAGCGTTTGACTTTTTAATGCCTTTGAGCAGCATGGTGTCTCTTGGCAAATTTTGGAATTTTGTGTTTCGATAGTTGCGGTTGGAACTACGCGGGGCTCTTTTTGAGAAAGCGCTAGTTTGGGGTATTTTAGGATAGTTATTGAAGTCTCTTGTGGCAAAATACGCAATTTCGCCAGTTTGAAATTGTGTGGAAACAGTTTGTACAGAGTGTTTCTGATGTGACAAAGTTGTTCCTTTCAGTTACATCCAATTTTTAAAACTTCTCGCAAGTTTTAAGCTTATGCAATCTTGTGCATAGTTCGCATGATATATGTTTATTTTGTTCAGATAGGAACGATTGTGTTTTCAAAAAACTTCTATATAAATGATAGTTCGTATTAAACGTTGGGACGGCGGGAGAGTGCCTATAAATAGCGCGTCGGAGGCCGCGGTTCTTCCTATAGCACTTCAAGCTTAGCCGTGATCGGACGCGTTTCCTGGCAAGTTTTGTAGTTAAGTATAATTTCCTTTAACATTTTTCGCATGTTTGGAAAATAGTAATCCCTTAATATTTGCAGAACATTTTCTTTGAGAGACCGGTGTGTTGTATTATGTTCTTTCTGATCATCTTCGTTGAAGATGTCAGTGACCAAAGATTTTGTATGAACGAATTTAACTAATGGAAAGGTGGTTTTAACTTCGTTTTGAATTATTCTTAAAACAGATAAGTCACATAACAAACCGTTTGTAACATTTGGGTTGATGCAGTTGCGTAATTGATCAAAAATTTCATCTATATTTTGAAAAATAATATGGTGTCTAATTCGTGATTGGAATAGAATCTTTGTAATTTTTGAGTTTTTATCCCCACATTCAAGGATAATCTGATTTAAAAATGAATTTATCTAATTTATAACCGTGGAAACTACTTCTGTGGGTGAATTTTCGCTGTGAACGGTTTCGTCGCCTGAGCTGGGCGCGTCCTTGTCTTCTAAACTGTTTATGTGTTGCCTTGACAACGCATCTGCGACAACGTTTTCTTTGCCGGGTTTGAAATGAAATTTAGGGGAGAACTCTTCTACAAAGGCTCTCCAATAGCGTGGGTCGATTTCGGCCTCCGCGTGGAGGTGGCTGCTCTTCGGGTTCCTCCTAAGCCCAACCCAACCAACCAACCAACCATATGTCAGGCTTG
>NW_017537173.1:17325-19400 GCF_001853355.1 Bactrocera latifrons
ACGCTAAATCTGAGGAATATTGACCGGAAATAACAGCTTCTGATATTTTATAGAGATAAGCTTGGTCTGTGCTAAGTTGGGTCGGATTAATAACCTCAGGAGGTAATTGGCAGGATGCAAAACTTTCAAATTTGACAACAGGCAACTTCTCACAATTAGGAAACAGTTTACCTATGTCGCCAGAGAATGTATTTGGACTCTTTGAGATACCATCTATGTGTTCGAAAAGAGCACGAAATGGAAGTTCGTTGAAATGTAGAAGACAAACAACCCACTGTAATGGCCTACCTATTCTTTCTTCTAGTTTCCGAATGATTCCACCTTTCCAACCTGTTCGCAACCTGTGTTCGTGTTGGTGCCATTCTAGATGTTCCACATCAACTGAATTGTCTTGTAAATGTTGCCATATGGCTTGCGTCTCATCCTCAGCTGACCCGGAAGGAGAGGTGACGTGGCCAAAGTAATGACAACCAGGTTCCGCTATAAGAGAAATATGTTCCTCTTTGACAGTGTCGCGGTAGTGCTTTTCACCTACGCTGAGTTGTGTAAGTGAATTGTCTTTGCGGCCGTCAAAAAACAGCCCATATACAGAGTCAATWCTTTCGGTGTTTTGGAGCTTAACTCCAACACTTTTTTTTGCCCGACTAATATTGCATTTGTAAGTGACAAAGCTAGCCTGGTCCTCTGTTATCAAACCTACTTTTTGCTCTTTCTCTTATGTCCATCTCTTTGGATGATAGTTCCATTCTGAGCTGCTCCTGGGCTCTCTTGCTAAAATGTGCGGTTCTCCTTTATATCAATTCCTTCTCGTTGCGCCTCACCCACAGGATATAGTCCCGCCAAATAAATAAATGCTATAAAGGACATAACTTAACAGTCCCATAGAAGGACATACGTAAAAGCTTCACAAAGGATAGAAAACAAAAAAAGTGAATATAATCAAACAAAGAAACAGAGAATTTAATACAAATGAATGTAGATACACTAGTCGGCGTAATTATTTTTATTATAAGTTTTTTTCATAAGTTTTGATGTAACTTTGCAATGGTTTAATATAACTCAATGATTTTTTTTCTGTATTACATAGTTCTAATACAATATTAAAAGTAATGAATTCAACATTTTGTCATATGAACTTTAGAAATATATAAGCTAAAGTAATTTTCATGTTGTGGCAAGTATCTTTTAATAATAACAAAGTTTAAACTTAAGAAAACTATTTAGTAAAATATATAATTTCCTTTAGTTTCAATAACTTTTTCCAGGCGTCCCGGTACCGAATCGATTAAATTTTGGATGATCTCTGGAGATATCTGTTCCCAAAGGGAACTGACCCCAGAAATTGTCTCCTCTCGGGTTTTTTTCAACGATACTGTTCTTTAACGTTTTATAAGAGACCAGATTTTCAATTGTATTTAAATCTGGACTTTGAGGTGGCCAGTCCAAAGTGGTAACACCAACATCGTTCAAAATTGTTGTAATCATCTTGGCTTTGTGGCATGGAGCGTTATCCTGTTGCAGAATGAAGGATTGACCAATAAGCCTGTCTCCAGAAGCAAATGCATTATCATTTAGAACCCGTAAATATTGGTCTTGGTTCATCGAGCCAGTGACAGGAACGAAGTCACCCAGTCCATTATACCCTACACATCCCCAGAACATCACAGAGCCTCCACCATGGCTTACTTTTTGGCAAACGGGCCGCCTTTTCTGCCTTTGTTCCATAGGTAATCTTACAAAAAATTTATTTTTTGATGAACTATACTCAAAGGAGTTTTCATCTGTCCATAGAACGCTCCTCCAGAACTCATTTCCTTATGGACATATTCCTTTGCAAAAGCCAGTCTTTTGAGCTCGTTTGTTTTTGTTATATATGAGTGTTTATTATAACAGTCTGGTCAACGTTGCGCTTTGAGTACGGAGATTGCCTATTCGTATAAGACCGTCGGAAGCGTAGTTTTTCTATGCGGTCGAGCCGCTATTCGGTGGGGAGCAGACAAACATCATGGATGATAACACAATCTCCAAGCTTAGGCGTATTTGCTGATGTTTTCCATCGATACCTTTGATGGAGG
>NW_017537173.1:20298-32421 GCF_001853355.1 Bactrocera latifrons
CAATCTCCACTTTATTTCTTAAAAAACTTAAACTTAACTTTTAATTCTTAATCTTAAAACTAGGCTTAAAAGTTTTTTTATTGTTTATGCGAACAAAAGATTTATTGTCTAAACAAAGAGTGATAATTCTGTTGGTGGAGCACGATGTGGCTCGTTCCGTAGTTGTGGTTAGCTGTGGGGAAACGGTCGGCTCAAATTATTCCACACAAGTATTAATAAAAAAAAAACGGTTACCACATCTTACACATACACACTTACCACATCTGGATCGGTGAGCTGTCGCAAAAGAAGAGAGAGCAACTTTCGTACCAGTTAATGTTTGGTTGCGTTCGAATTAAAACTTCGAAGAAGAAATTGCGCTGCCGATACAGACGTGGCAAAAGAAATTGGGCGGGGGCGGCGTCAACATTCTCCCCGCCTTGCAGTATTACTGCAAATGCAATTTACATAAAGCTATCGTTCGACTGGCTCCTGTACTTCCTCTCCCACGTCTTCTTTGCAGATGGGGTGGCCGACGAGACAAATCGAGTCTGGTTCGGTCCGGGTAATGCCGCTAATATGAATCGTCTCTCAGTCGGTGATTGCCATGCTGCCAATTTGCATAGAAGTCACCACATTCCAAGGTCGGCGAGATCGACTTGAGTTTAACTCGATCCTGGGTAAGTGGTAAATTTATGAGGCGTCGGCAGTCAGTGCACTTTATTGTGCCGATATTATACGACGACGGATACTGCGCCCAAAAAAAACAGTTGACATTGTATTTATTTTGAAAATTCTCTATTTATTCTTCCAAATCAATTTCGTCCCCTTCAAAGTAATCCCGTCCCGATTCAATGCACTTATGCCAACGGATTTTCCAACCTTCAAAACACTGGTTGTAGCCACTTTTTGGGATGACCTTCAGTTCCGTCTTCCCTGCGGCTGGAATCTCCTCTATCGTATAAAAGCCGTGTCCGTGGAGCGGTATTTTGAGCTTGGTGAACAGCCAAAAGTCGCACGGGGCCAGATCAGGGGAATACGGTGGTTGCGGTACGATATCGGTTGAGTTATTGGCGAAATGATCACGCATTACGAGGGCAGTGGTCTAAAAACCAAGAATTGTCTTTCCACAATTCCGGCCTTTTTAGGCGGATAGCGTTACGCAAACGACGCATAACGATCAAATAATATTCCTTGTTGACTGTTTGACCGGCTGGAAGGAATTCAGAATGCACAACATATCGAAGAAAACAGTCAACATGACATTGATTTTTGAGCGACTTTGGCGCAATTTTTTTGGTCTCTCGCCAGTTATAATGCATTTCATGACACCCTGGTAGTCGGAAAGCATCGTTTCACACACTTCAACGCGACGCCTTTTTTCCAAAAATTTCAATGTTTTCGGTACCAGTCGAGAGTTGACGCGCTTGAGGCCCAAAACATGGTCAAAATGATATTGGCTGAGCCTTTCGATATGCCAACTTCATCAGCAAGGTCTCCAATAGTTAATCGACGGTTTTGAACACCAAATCTTTGATTTGTTGAACAAGAGCTTCGTCGGTTGAGGTTGATGGTCGCCCTGAACGCTCTTCGTCTTCGTTCACGGCCAGCTTGGAACTCACTATACCACTTGTAAACATTTTTTTTAGACATAGCCTGATCACCAAAGGCTTTCTGCATCAGCCTCAATGTATCCGCAGCAGAAAATTGATTCCGTAAATAAAATGTAATGCAAATTCTTTGCTCACCAAATTTCGACATCGCAAAAAACGAAAAACACATTTATGTCACATTTCATGTCAAAATATTCATTAGTGAGTTTTTCGTTTTTCGTTTCGTGACAGTCATACCAACCTAAAAAAAAAATAATTCTCCTGAATGTGTATGCTGTATGTGTTCACCCTTGATATGGAGTCGTATCTCTTCGGGCAGAGTAGAGTGAGAGCAAGAAGAGCTTATCGGGATCGCGATTCTTTCGTTTTTTTTTTTGTTTTTTTTTGTAAACGCATTTTGAATGAACTGCAAGAGTTTCACCTCAAATGCAGATTCTCTTTGTTGGCGGCGCAACAGATGTGAGTGCAGGCCGCCGTGGAATGCCTGCAGGTGTGGCATTGAACTGTGTTGTTGTGACGAACTATTGCCAGATACGTGGTCACCGTTGTGCGATTGCATCCCAACGCCGGGTGTTCGAGATGCTCCACCATGCGTTTCGATCAGCCGGCCCATCATTTTTTCCGCCATCATTGTTAGCCTGATGCTGCTGTTGGTGCTGCTGATGTTGTATAAATATAAAATTAGTATTATTTTCACTACAAAAATGGTTTTGTGTTTGTTGTTGAATTATTGCTGAATTTTGTCCGTCGCCTTTGCCATTTATCTTCGTTTCTTCGGAAGGAACGGAACCTGTTAAAATCCAACCGAACTCTGTACGTTGTGCAACGAGGGATCCGAAGATTTGCGATTTTACCCCATTTAGTATGATTTTCGGGTAAAGATCCGATCCGATCAACAAGTCAACCTTTTGACTCGTATTGAAATTATTATCCGCTAAGGGGATATTGGGTAACCTTTTGACAATTGAAGTGTTAATTGATCTGGATGGAAGCATTCCAGTTAATTTTGGCAGTACCAACGCTTCGGCTTCTAGTTTTAAACTTTCGTTACGGGGCGAGCCAATTGTGATGGAGCATACCAATTGAACTCGTCCTGACACTGTATTATTCAATCCTGAAACTTGGGTGCTGACCTTTTTGCTTGTCAGATTTAAGCGTTTTTGTAGACTTTTGATTACGAAGGTTCCTTCAGNGTATTATTCAATCCTGAAACTTGGGTGCTGACCTTTTTGCTTGTCAGATTTAAGCGTTTTTGTAGACTTTTGATTACGAAGGTTCCTTCAGATCCAKAATCGATCAGGGCTCCGACAGTGAAGATGCTCTCGTTGTACATATGGTCACCATGGCTATAAATGAGAGCATGCTTCGACTGGTAGGCACATTTGATACTTTGGCCTTAATAGAGGCCACATGAGATTTAGTAGAAATTTCAGTAGTGTTTGTGCTGTCGGACATCTGAGCTATTTCYTAACTCTGATCCCGGTGAATCTTAGAGTGATGTCTCTGTTTACATTTAAAACCATTGAACATACTTTTACAATTTTTGACGTYAMGTGAGTCTGATAACAGTTAAGGCACACGTGGAGTTTTCTAACAGCATTTAACCGTGCGTTAAGCTGAATCTCAATGAATCTTTGACAAGTTTTCAAAATGTGCGAGTACCCATTGGGTGGGTCGATTCGGGACTTTTTTCGATTCGGGATTTCTTATAGTGCGGAAAATTTGCCTTAGTACTTCCTGATTCCAATGCAACTTTTTGTTTTAAGATCGGATTGCATCTTCAACCCCAACTCCGGCCTTGAAATTTCGGAAATTCGCCTAAAAWCGTGAAATTGTCTACCTAGCGCCTGAAATACGCATCTCATGGCAAAATGTATAAAACAAAAGTTATTTGTCCCGTCATTTGCAACCGAAATGGTATGGTGATCATGGCCGTTCCCAAGATACGAGCGAAAATGCTATCACTCACATTCATTCACCTATGCCAAAGGACACGTTCGGATAGGTATCCACACAAATATTTTTTCATCGAGTTCTTTCACTCTTGTCGGTGATATCGCCGAGTTCTATCACTTACATTCATTTCCTTGCGCCATACGTAACGTTCGGACTGGTCTCCACACAAATATTTTTTCATCGAGTTCCCTCACTCTTGTCGTTGATTTCGCCGAGTGCTATCACTTATATTCTCTCAACAGAACACAGAACTCAAAATATCTGTATCTAAATCTATCTCTCTGAGTCCCAGTTACCTACTTACCGGGATGTTCGTTTGTGTTATCAGTTTGAAAGATTTCGTATAGGGCGACACCGAGGCGACAACTATGATCCTAGGAGTAAAGAGGTTACAGAAATAGTTGCAAAAAAGGTTGAAAATACTTTCAAAAAGTCATCTATTCCGATAGTTTCACACGCCAGAGTTGTACAAATGCTCACCACATACCATAAGAAATTTCTGACTCTTAAACAAATGTTTTTAAGGCACCCAATAGGTTTGAGCTATAAAAGTGACGACTTCGTCTCTTCTGCCGGAAAATGATTTGACATCGCTGCTTGTAAATGCATTTATTTTTCTTCTTGCACTTGCACAATATACTTACAAGTCAGCGATGGTGAAAAGTGCTACCGCGACAATGTCAAAGAGGAACATATTTCTCTTATAGCGGAACCTGGTTGTCATTACTTTGGCCACGTCAATTCTCGTTCCGTGTCAGCTGAGGATGAGACGCAAGCTATATGGCAACATTTACAAGACAATTCAGTTGATGTGGAACATCTAGAAGTTATYGGTGCTGATGGCACCAACACGAACACAGGTTGGAAAGGTGGAATCATTCGGAAACTAGAAGAAAGAGTAGGTAGGCCATTACAGTGGGTTGTTTGTCTTCTACATTTCAACGAACTTCCATTTCGTGCTCTTTTCGAACACATAGATGGTGTCTCAAAGAGTCCAAATACATTCTCTGGCGACATAGGTAAACTGCTCCCTGATTGTGAAAAGTTGCCTGTTGTCAAATTTGAAAGTTTTCCATCCATCTACTGACAAACCAACAAAGGAAATAAAGATTTTGGTCAAGTACATACTTACAGTTGACTCACCTTTGTGGTTCTCAATAAGATTCAACAGTTCAGTCAAAGATGGCTGGCGCCATCTCTATGCTGCAATTCAAAGGTCGAGATACTTACCTGCTAAACTGCGCAAGGTTTTCGATTCATCCATTCAACAGAATGCTTTCTTTGCTCTTCCAGAAAACATTCTCCTTAGTATGACTGACGAGCGGATAGAAGTCAGAAAGTTGAACCTTGACGTCTTCTGGCAGCCAGAGAAGCAGAGTCTGACACTGTAAATGGAAAGGTTAGATGTAACAAAGTGCCAAAGCTGAATTTCAAAGCTAATAATTACTACGATGTGATTAACTGGAAGGCTATTACCTTGACTGTTCCACCAGTTCTTTGTTCAGTTTCTAACGAAGAACTCATAAAAGGGCTGTCGGGTGACACTGCAGAGGTATGGAAATTTAGTAAATTGCCCTCTCACACTGTGGCAGTCGAGAGCCGTCAAACTGGTGACAGAGGCATCTTCTAAAGTTATTGACCCCCAATCTCGTTATCATTTTATACGCTCTACACTGAAATCTTTTGTCAAAAAATTTGACACAGATTCAGACTAAAACAAGTCTGACATATGGTTGGTTGGTTGGGTTGGGCTTAGGAGGAACCCGAAGATCAGCCACCTCCACACGGTGAGTTCTGGGTGACCAATACAGGTTAGCTGAGAGAGCTGGAGACAAATAACTTTTGTTTTATACATTTTGCCATGAGATGCGTATTTCAGGCGCTAGGTAGACAATTTCACGACTTTAGGCGAATTTCCGAAATTTCAAGGCCGGAGTTGGGGTTGAAGATGCAATCTGATCTCAAAACAAAAAGTTGCATTGGAATCAGTAAGTACTGAGGCAATTTTTCCGCACTATTAGAAATCCCGAATCGAAAAGTACGGAATCGACCCACCCTACTCTCCATCTTTTCAATTTTGCGTTAGGGTTCTTATCTGATATCGAATAGATAAGCGGTTGGTGATCAGTGAATATGTTAATATTATTTGCTCCATATAGATAGTTTCTTTACACGAGGTTTTGAACATAAATCAATTGACTACCGAACAGTCAACACGTTCTTAGTGATTGTTTTTCTCCTATTTCGTTCGCTCTCAACAATTGGTATCAAGTATCAATTTTATAAGATAGTGACTTTCTCTTAACAATTAAACTTATAATTAATCAGTGTAAGCTAATATATAATCAATTTTGTTTAATTTAAAAAAATAGTTTGCATTGTAAATCAGTCATGGCCTCCAATCCTGAAGGTGGTGACAAAAACTACTTTGCAGTCTTGGGAGCGGAGCCATCACCTAAACGGAAAATTCTAAACCTCTATAATCTACATGACTTCCCACATTTAAAGAAAAACAACAAAACCCTGAACCTCTCCTCTTTTTCTTTTCCCACATTCCTAATAATTAAAAACAAAGACAGTCAAAACCCTTTAAAATCTATTAACATGTTCCTTCTCCAAAAAGCCCAAGAATCGATTACTTATGAACCACCCAGTTCAGAGATGGAGATCTCCTCATTCTTACCAAAAATAAACAACAGACAAACAAATTCCTTAAAGCAACAAAACTATCAAACGTTTGTGAAATTTCCGTTAATTTACATCCAACACTAAACACGGTGAAAGGAGTTATATATGCAAGCTGTCTTGCTAGCCTTACTGAAAACGAAGTAGTGAACGGTCTACGCCAACAGGGTGCAACAGAGTGAAAAAAAATTACAAAAATTATAGACGGTAAAACTATAAACACCCCTCTTCACATGATTTCCTTTAACGCATATGAATTACCCAAAGAAGTTAATGTCGCTTGGCTTAAAGTTAAAGTTGAACCTTATATCCCATCCCCAATGCAGCGTAAAAACTGCTTTGTTTTGGGTCATACGGCCATTAACGTTTGCTCCTCCTCAACCCATAACCCACTCCATGTAGTAAAGTAGAATGCATTAACTGTAGACAACAACATAGATAGGACCACAAACTATGTCCCACCCTACTTAAAAGGAAAGACATTCTAACATACAAAACTCTAAATAAATGTTGTTACAAAGAAGCAACTGAAAAAATAAACAAAAAATGTAAAGAGTACAGAAAATTTAGAAGAAGCAATAAATAAAAAATCAGAAAACGAATAGAACAAAAAAACAAATAACGAACAATTCCCATCCTCTGATACTTCTCTTACTATTAACAATAACAGCAATACTCCTTACCAACAATAAACACAACAATCCAAGTGCACAACTGATTTAAATAAACATTCGCATAACATATCCTCTTCCAATCTTTACCAAACAACAACAATAACCCAATCTCCCTTTTAAACGCACGCACTCTTCTCACACAACACTTAAACAATAATACAGTACTACAAAACACCGAAGACAGAACTGCTATTCCAAATACTCTCCTAGCTCTCTCAAAAGATTCTCTTAACTCAGAAACTGTTGACGATATAGCTTTATAAAAAACTCTTACTATTAAATTTTTCTTTAACAGTGAAGTTTATTCTCACCTAACACTCATTGATTCTTTATGGTACTTAAGATTCTGCACTGGAATCTTAATGGTTACTACATCAATTACAATGAGCTCACTTTACTTCTAAAAGAAAATCTGTTTCATATAGTTGCTCTCCAAGAAACTCTCCAAACAGTATGATACCGCCAAACTTTTCTATTTACATAAATAACGACATAGAGCGCGATACAATTGCTAAAACGGGAATAGCTCTATTAATCCATAACTCACTCGAACATTCCAATCTTAACATAAATACTAATATCCATACAGTAGCTGCTAATATTAAATCCACCACTACTTTCACAATAATTAACGCATATATAATATTAGATTGTCAAAAAAGTCTTGCGGTATTTTTATTGAATTTTCAATTGTTCATAAATTTTTTTTGATGACTCATGCCCAGCTCTACGATGCTACGGCTGCTTCTATACCGGTCTTTTTTGACCAATTCAGCGATTTTATCGCATTTTTCGACGACAGACCTTACGGAGCGTGGCGAATCTTCGACCACCTCTACACCAGAACGAAAACGTTGAAACCATCGTTGCGCGGTGGAAATGGAAACTGTATCAGGTCCATAAACTGCACAAATTTTATTGGCGGACTCACGAACGACTTAAAAGAAACGAAAATCAATCAAACACGTGTTAGCGCGTGAAGTGAGCTTTCCTAAAAGGTATAGCATGACCCGATGCGACAAATAAAACTAGAACTACGCGCCCTCAGCGCAAACTAGCGAAAATACCGCAAGACTTTTTTGACAACCTAACATTAATTCTTTCCGTATTAATTACCACTTAAGTCAAAAAGCAAAGCAAATAGATCTTCCGTTCTCTACACTTGAACTTAATTCTTGATTCTCTACACTGAAAGGTAAAACTCCAGGCCAAGGCAAATTCCCTTATCCGCTTATTAAAAACCTTCCCCCCATTGGTAAAAGTAAACTATGTCAACTATACAATATAATATTTACAAATAGCGTAGTTCCTCAATTTTGGAAAACAAGTCTCACTATCCCCATATCAAAACCCAATAAACCAAAAAGCACCACTGAAGGTTATTGCCCACTTATTCCATGTCTATCAAAAGTAATGGAGAAAATGGTAGCAAGTAGAATAATGTCGTACCTCCTAAATAAAAATCTACTTTCTAATCGACAAACAGCATTTAAGCCTGGTCAATTGATGCGCTTCTTACCTTAGATGAGGAAATATCAAACTCTCTCTCTACAAAAACCATTTTTCAGTTATTTCGATTGACATGGAAAAAGCTTTCGACCGAGTTGGTCTCCATACTATCACAACTAACCACTTGAAAACTCGGTCCAAAAATAATTAACTATATACGGCAATGTCCAATAGAAAACGGTATTTCACAAGGCTCTCCTTTATCTTTAACACTGTAGTAATCTAAACACCTACACATATGTAACAAACGAAATTGTAATAATATCTCTTTAAGCTTTAACAACTGTAATATTATATTATAAATGTAAATCGACTTAAAATCTTAGGCTTAATATTTAATCATAAGTATACATGGAATGATCACATAACACAATTATGTTCGACACTTCATAATACGTAGACTAAACGTAATTAAGTGCCTCAGCAATATAATATTAGAAAGTAATTCCAACACACTCACTCACATACAGGGTGGCTGATGAATTTTGCTACATTAAGAAACTCCAAATTTTTTTTTTGTTTTCAGTGTATGGAATTCATTTTTCTTTTATTCATGTTAAATCTCATTCAATTTTATTACATATAGCTTAATTAGTTTTAAAAATAATGGAATTTAAATGCCCCCCCTGCTCGTTCATGCATGTGCGGCATCTTACCAAAAAGTTGTTMATTACTGCTTGGAGAGTTGAGACAGGAATAGCCGCAATTGTTTCTCGGATGGATTGCCTTAGTTCATTCAATTTTGTTGGTTTTGCTTTGTAGACTTCCTGTTTGCAAGTAGGGCCCAACAATGCAATTCCGTCTCATGGAGTATCTGTGGGTTGGAAGTACTCTATATTCGACAATTGTGTTTGCTTATGTTGCCGTTTAAATCGAAATGGGCCTCGTCAGATATGAAAAGACAGTTCAACATGTTTCCATCCTCTTCCACCATTTGAAGCATCTTCTGGCAAAATTCCAAGCAGGAATCGACAAGTCTGCAGCGTTCAGTTTGTTGGCCATTTGAATTTTATATATGGGAATAAGTCCAAATCTTTGTGCATATGGATTTGTGGATTGTTTTGTATGGCAGCAGCAGCAGCGATTGTTTCCTCCGTTCGAACTGAAGGGTTTCGATGGTAAGGTCTTCTGTTGACTGTCCCATGCTCGGCAAAATTGTTTACAAGTCTCATTATGGTCCATCTGCTCGGAGGATTGCCGCCAAACGTGCGCCTATACTCTCTTTGAACCGAACAATCCATATTCTTGTTTCAGTGTCCCAGTTAACAATTTCTGTTAAATGTAAAAGTCAATCTGCAAAATAAAAAAAAAATCAACCAGATTCATTAAATAGAAAAAAAGTTATTTAATTTTTTTTTTTTTTTGTTTTGTAGCGGCTTTCATCAGCCACCCTGTAGTTAAAACAGTAATTCTGTCAAAAATTGATAATCGGTTCCCTATATTCAGCAAAACATCAAAAAGAAACTGGTCAAAGACGGAGTCATCATACCACACTGCAGCCCGACTTGCCATTGGAGCTTTCCGTACTAACCCTATAACAAACATGCTAGCCGAAGCCGGGTGTCGTTAAGCATAACACTGTAATCATGTCAGCTATACTACCTCCTTTTGCCGCAATTTTCACGGCAGAAGCAGCAGCCATCCTGCATGGCTAAATGAGTCTCAGACCCCCTCACAATATTACACTTCCACACCACACACATTACCTTCACCCCATCATCATTCCACTCCACATCTTAATTCCACACCACATCTTCATTTCACACCACATTATCATCACATTCCACATCGCACGCACACAACATCACGGATTCAACACACATGAGGACACCACACAAAAAGGAACAAAAGGGACCGACGGACAAGGCACCAGCCTCTTTTTGATTTCGAACGCGAACTCGGATAGTCGACTTACGCTCCTCCGTGCCATTTTTTAATTTGCGCAATACTGATTTTTTTTACTGCGAGGTAACTGCCTCGAGCTTGTGGTCAGTGTTAATTATGGTCCTTCGAAGCCGTAGCGGACGGCACCAGTGATCAAACTTAAAAGTGAACACATGCGAGTGAAAAAAAAAACGCTAAAAGCGAAGTGACAAAAAAAAAAAATCTGTGAGACATCAGGTGACAAAACTGTGGAAAATACCACCTAATATATATACATATGTACAGTGGAGTGAATATATAAGTTCAATAAGTGCAGTGCCAAACGAAAAGGAAAAAGTGAAAACAACAAACGAGCGCGATAAAAGCATCAACAAAACCTAAGAATACATAAATTAAACGGTCGCGATAAACGGAAAAAGGAAACCAACGGAAACCAACTAAGTTAAACAACAAAAATATTAACACGCCTGGAGAGCTGTTACGCAATCACAACACCAACAACGAAGACTGGCACAGAGGAACAGAGACAAACAGACATAAAGGAGACATACACCTACTTGCCCCCCCTATATTAGAACCAAAAATACCCTTGATGCGAGTCAATGTAAGTGTATCGTTTCCATTTTTTTACACCATATATGTATGTTTGTACTGGTAAACCCCGTTTAAACAGTTCCAAAAACGGGTATCAGAACGTTAACAAAACACAAAAACAAAAAATATTGGTATTCTCATTTGTCCTACATCTCAACGGAGAAAACGGAATAAGAAAAAGAACCGATATTCAGGATAAAAATACAAACACATTAAAATTTCAAATACTTTCACTAGTTTCCACAATACCCCTTCTGCTTTTTAATGCAGTAAGCAGGATTGCTTAAACCGTAAGCGAAGGCAGATTTCTAAAAAAACAAAAATGTATACCCGAAAGCGAAAAATAGAAAAAGAAGAAAAGATAAAGAACAAARTACAAACATACATATATTATATTTCAAATTGCATTTACTTATATACACGTACATATTTATTACATGCATATACTTGTATATTAAAAAAAAATATATATATATATACATCTGCGCTCTCTAAGGATCTCACTTTAGGAATATTACGAATACGCATATTCACATATACATACGTGCATACGGCACACGATTAGTCTTTGTTATTTTAGAGAAGCGGGTAAATTACTGCTAAAGAAAAGCCAATTGGCATACATCCCGCCATACCCCTTGTTGTTTGGCCGACAAAAACAAGCAGGATTGCATATAAAAACGTTATACACATATATGTATATGTATGTATAAAGTGCAGTGATCTCTAAACGAGCCTTCATTAGTGCATAAGTCAATCACAAAGGATCCGCTTATAGGTATACCCTATTATACCCTTACGGATACAAAAAATATAAAAAGAAAAAAAACACATATACAATTTTAAGACAATAATAAATATAACATAAAACGTTTTATAATATACTAAAATATTTGTACATAAGTGTAGTGTCACATATGTAAAAACGCTCACTGCTTCAAAGTCCACATTGGCATATATTCCGCGATACCCCTTGGGTTTTGGCTAACAGAACCAAGCAGGATTGCATATAAAATATATTCAAAGTCCACATTGGCATATGTCCCGCAATACCCCTTGGTTTGTGATCAACAAAAACCAAAGCGTAATACATTGTACATACATGCATATGTACAAAGTGCAGTGATCTCTAATACGAGCGCTCATTAGCACATAATAAATAAAATATCCACCTATAGGTATACCCTATAGGACATTTGGACATAAATCATGTATAAAAGAAATATGTA
>NW_017537173.1:33620-34942 GCF_001853355.1 Bactrocera latifrons
GAGGAGAACTGTTTAAACTCAGAGCCTTAATAGACCAAGGATCACAACGATCATTTATAGCGCCTAGGGCACAAAACAGGCTACAGTTGCCAACAAAACTAGCCAATTTTGAAATCACGGGAATGGGCGGAAGAGTTGTTCAAAACTCAAATAAAATCTGCCCCATTGCCCTCTTTTCCCCCAAGGCGGATAAGCGTATACAAGCAGAAGCTATTGTCTTACCGCAATTAACCCATATATGCTACCAAGCTGTCACATAAATAACAAGCATTGGCAAAAGGTTTCACACCTAGCGGACCCAAACTGCAATACCCCCGCTCAAATAGATCTTCTATTAGGCAGCGATCCCATACCACAGATATTACTCGAAGGCATTGAGAAAATCACAAATACACTTCTAACAAAATACCATTTTCGGTTGGGTCCTAACTGTACTCGTTGCGGAACCAGTTACAACATTGACAACTCAAGTTGAGGAAGTCCCAAACGAGTACCTCAATTCACAATTGAGAAAATTTTGGGAATTAGAAGAACTCCCCTCCATATCAGTCACAACCCCTGAAGATCAGTATTGTGAGGACTTTTACAAAGCCGCAACTACTAGATCGGAAAATGGTCGGTACGTCGTACGACTACCACTTAAACAACAATTTCCTAACACACTCGCCCTAGGTCACTCTCGCACCTCTACAATACTGCAGTTTTTAAGTATGGAAGGAAACCTACTTAAAAAGGGTGAACTCAAATCTGAATATGATGCTGTGTTAGAAGAATATCTCCATTTAAATCATATGGAGGAAGTAAATCCAGGGGAGAAAATCGKCAACGGCAAATACTACTCCTTCTAYCTGCCGCATCACGCAGTAGTAAAGCCAGACAACAAAAGTAAGAGTTGTTTTTAATGCCTCGAAAACCACCAGTTCAGGGAATTCCCTAAATGATATCTTATTTACGGGACCCACACTCCAACCAGATTTAATGCTTTTGATATTAAACTGGAGTATATTCAAATACGTATTCAATGGGGACGTTGAAAAAATGTATCGGCAAATAGTCGTACATAAAGACGACCAAGATTTTCAACGTATTATGTTCCGAAGATCCCCCACCAGTCCTTTCCGCGACTTCAAACTAAAAACAGTTACCTTTGGCGTCAACTGTGCACCCAGATCTAGCCATTCGAAAACTCGAACACACGAATTGGCAGACAACACAAAGTCAGAATTTCCTCTGGCAACTGAAGTGTTGAAAACTGAAACGTATGTAGACGATATTCTGTCTGGAAGTCACACTCTTCCACAAGCATACGAGGCCTTATCACA
>NW_017537173.1:35707-55169 GCF_001853355.1 Bactrocera latifrons
GTGCAAGCCACTGCACCTTGCCACTACCACCCTCTGGTAGAATGGCCCCAGATGGTTGATAGAATCTCCGGCTTCTTGGCCACAATCCCCCCTGCGCAACATTATCGCCCCAGATGGGTGAAAAATCGCCACCATTCACACATTATTGGATGATACCGACATCCTTGAACGATTTTCATCGTTTCCAAGAGCTCTCAGARTAGTTGCTTATATGTTCAAATTTACAGAACAGCTCAAAAGCAAAGTCAAGGGATCACATAATTTCCCATGCAACACAGTGACGCACCTAGAGTTACAAAAAGCAAAGGTCGCACTAATCGCATATACACAAGCGCGCTACTTCAGCCGCGATATATCAYTGCTAAGAGAATCGAAGCCGATTGACAAAAAGAACTCACTCTTAGTTCTAAACACATTTCTGGACACGAAAGGTCTGCTTCGTGCCAATGGTCGGCTTGCTAATTCAAGCCTAACCTACAATGAACGCCACCCTATAATAATTCCCGAGAAGTCAMMATTTGCCACATTATTCCTCAACTACATCCACATCTTAATGCTACACGCCGAACATCGCCTCATGCAACATATGGTACGCCAAGAGTATTATATCCGACGTCTTAAGCCGCAAATCAAGAAGTGCATCTTCACGTGCAATATTTGCACTATGCACAAACAGAAGATGCGAACACAGATTATGGCAGCACTTCCACCGGAACGCTGCAATTTCGCTCTACCTTTCACCACAACAGGTATTGATTTTGCTGGGCCTTTCCAGGTAAAGGCGTCTATGTTAAGGTCCCCCACTCTCATGAAAGGCTATGTGGCTGTTTTTGTACGTTTCACGACAAAGGCAGTCCACCTTGAGCCATGTAGTAATCTGACGACGGAGGCTTTTCTCGCGGCATTTTCTTGCTTCGTCGCTCGACGTGGCTACCCATCTAAAGTCATGAGTGATAATGGCAAAACTTGCATTGGAGCTCAACGAGCCACAGAAAAGCAATTTGTGGATTTCCTAAAGTAAGTGTCAACCGACATCGTACAAAAGTACGCCCCTCAAGGTATCACTTGGCAATTTATACCCCCAAGCGCTCCTCATATGGGCGGTTTGTGGGAATCAGCTTTAAAAATCTTCAAATCCCATTTCAAACGGGTAGCTGGAAATTATAAATTCAATTACGAAGAGCTCACGACGTTATTAAATCGAATTGAAGCCGTTCTCAATTCATGGCCACTCACAGTACTCTCGCAAGACCCCTCAGATTTCACCGCCTTAACTCCAGGGCATTTTCTAAAAGGAGCACCCATCCTGGTCATTCTTGAGCCAGGCGTGGAGTCGCTATCCCTATTAAATCGATGGGAACGAATTAAAATTCTGCGGCTTGGTCGCATAGAGAATCTACATCACGGCTCCGACGGTCACATACGAATCGTTGATCTCCGTACGCAAAACGGAAGGCTAACCAGACAGCTCGTGAAGCTGTGCTTTCTGCCAACTTCCGATGATCGCGRGTCCGAAAACAACAAAAAATAAACCGATATTATCACGACACAATAAGCTTATCAAATCAAACCGAGAAATACGCCAATAACAAGCTGTTAAAAAATAACAAATCATCAATGAATTACAAACCGTTAAACAAAAAATAGCAAACCGTCAAAGAAGGCTAACAAAAAATGGTCGCTCAATACGACGACCCATTCCTGCCACATATCGTGGCACGATTGCCCATTTCTAATTGTATGACAGATTTATAATTAACAATCTCCTTTAACATGGACGTAGATACCCAAGTATTAGCCACGCCAACCATTCGATCGGCTACCAGCGTGCAACGCACCGGGCCTACCCCAGCGCCCCGAGCTGCCGTTGCAACCGCGCCGGCGACAGTACCGGCAACAGCACCGGCAACCGCACCCACAACAGGCAACCGCTCATCACGGGTCCCGGACGGGCATCGCATAAGATGCCCCCTATGTCGACGCCCACATCGCCTGCACCATTGTGGGATATTTAGAGGAATGAGACCGTTGCAACGACAGCAAGTTGCCCGGGCACACGGGCACTGTGCGAACGGCCTATCGCAAACGCATAGGTTGCAAGAGTGTGAGTCGAGGGGTCTGTGCCAAATCTGCAACCGGCCACATCACACGCTGCTACATGGCACCGCGATGCGCGACGATCATAGGCTAGCTATACCTCGCAGCCACGCAACAAGGCATCAGCCCGAGTGCATCAGCGGGTTGGATAGTCTATTCGGCGTCGTCAGCCTAGACCTCAACCACGGCGATCCACGGGTCTTAGCAGCGTCGTGGCAACGCTGCAACAGCTGCAGCGCCTACTAGGCTACCTCAGTCTCAGACCCCCCTCACAATATTACACTTCCACACCACACACATTACCTTCACCCCATCATCATTCCACCCCACATCTTCATTCCGGATCACGGATTCAACACACATGAGGACACCACACAAAAAGGAACAAAAGGGACCGACGGACAAGGCACCAGCCTTTTTTTTGATTTCGAACGCGAACTCGGACAGTCGACTTACGCTCCTCCATGCCATTATTTAATTTGCGCATACTGATTTTTTTATACTGCGAGGTAAGTGCCGCGAGCTTGTGGTCAGTGTTAATTACTGCACGCTTCCCTAATGGCAAAAAAGAGTAGACGTAAGCATCTGATCTTCAGTGATTCTTTATCGTCGCTCAAAGCCATACTAAACGTCAATTATGCTGATCCAACTGTTTCTGAAATTGGAGATATCCTCATCAACAATATTAGTAACATTAAGTTATCATGGATACCTACATTGGTATACACAGCAATACTCTAGCCGACTCCCAAGCCAAACATGCGACAAGAGCTGCCTTAAAACTTAGATATACCAACAATAAAAAAGACATTAAAAATTTTGCTAAAAGGTCCTATCGTGAAGCCGAAAATGAACACTGGAGCCAATACTCCCACTATTACAAAATAATAAATCCTCAACGAAGATCGCCTCTTTTCCCTACAACTATATCCTGAAGACATTGTAATACCGAGAACCTCACAACTTAACATTTAATACAAAACTGCACATCATTGGAATACAACCGTCTCAACTTAAACTTAACAGAATTACTAACAAACGTAATACCTACTAACATAAAACAGTTTATTAAATTTATATATACACTAGATAACTATTTCGAAGTGTGATACTCTAAAATAACTAAACCATTGTATATTAGTTTGTCAATATTTAACATTATATTAAGAAGCTGATGTCCTTAGTCTTTTATAAATCGCCTGTAGTAGCCAGACAAACCTAAAAAGAAACGCAATACGCGAAGTGTTTTCGAAGCTTCGTAACCAACTATGTATTTTACCTTATCTTTCGAGGTTCTTATCCCGTCTTTTGAGACAACAAATCCTAGGAATTCAACATTTGATTTAAAAAATTGGGTCTTTCTAAGGAAACTCTCATGTTGGCTGAATATAATTTTTCCAATACTCGACTGACGTCTTGCAAGTGTGTTTTATACTCACTGGAAAATACAATAATGTCTTCTATGTAAACGTGACAACTCTTTCCGATTTCCTCTCTCAGTACGTCATTTATTGCTCGTTGAAAATGCTAATACCATTTTTCAACCCAGACAACCTGAAAAACTCGTACTTTCCTTTGTTCAAAAGCAGTTTTTTCCCTATCTTTTTCGGCAAGTGTAATCTGGTGGAACCCAAATTTTAAGTCTATTGTCGTAAATATTTATGATTTTCCCAGATTTGAAAGAATTACGTTGTGTTATGCGTCAGGAATCGGATATTTGTAGCTAATAGTCTTTTCGTTCAGTTTCTTGAAATCAATGGCCATTCCAAGTTTAAAATTACGTTATTAACGTCGCTACAATATAAATACATTAGTTGTTCTAAACCCCCTTCATAAAAAAGGACTCCTTTCTTTATGTCCAGCTTCGCATCGATTTCCTTAAGAAGGTCATAACCAATAATACCGTCAAACGTGTTAAGTGTGAGTAAAATAAAAAAATCGAAATTCGAATTGAAACCCCATGAATAGAACTTACAAAAAATTGGGACGTAATGGGTTTTATGCCAGTTTGCTGGTTTTAAACCATTTTTGGATGCACCGGTATCAACAAAAAATTTCAGTGGTCTTCCTTGAAATGTCCTGCTAACATATGGTAGCAGGGACCCACCTCTAAAAAATTAATCTCGTCTGAAATTTATTCTGGGTTTTCATCAAATTTGGAGTCATTATCGAAATCTATAAAATCATTATATTCATCATGTTGATCATTTTTATAGACTTCGATGGAAGGATATTGGTCTAAATGGTTTATGCGTTGCACTTTGTTGTTAAAGCGGTCGCTATCGCGATGCATTTTTGGGCCACCTGCCTACCGAACGCTATTCTGCCTGAAGAAAAATCTCTGGAAGTAGAATTTGATGGACTGACATTAAATGAACTCACTTGCGGTGTGCGAGATTCTTTTGATCGATCATTTATTTGCGGGACTCGAAATCTGGAAAGACTTGGATCTACTTCCATAGGCATTGGTCGTGTCTGAGTTTGACCGTTTTATTGTCTAGGAAATGGTACACTGTTTCTCACAAGAGTTCGACAGTAGTCGGAAATTCTATTATCAGAAAATGAAAATCTGAGACCGAGACTAATGCATCCCGGCGATATTTCGAATTCAAGGATTCCTAAACATCCTTCTTATTTTGGTAGGTCATTAATGTTTTGTTAATAATTGCTGTTAGTTTCTTTTCTACCTCGCTATAAAATTCGGTTGTTGTCTGTCTTCCCTGGCGAAGGGTAGACATCTCCTGTTAAAGTATGTAAACGGGTTTCTCATCTGCGTAAGTAAAGTCAAGCCGAGCCATGATTGCGTCGAAATTTAGGATGGTATTAAAGGAAGACAAGATCGAATCTGCAGATCCCACTATTTTATTAATAATTATGGCCACTACCCGATGCTGCTTCGAACTGCCTTATCCGTTTTGAAAGATTTTATATGCCGTGTGAGTTGCCTGACGCCACGACACGTGTCGAGACGGGTCGCCAGCGAACTCAGGCAAGACTACATCCAAGAATTCATCACACCTAACTGTCGGGTCGGTTGTAACCTCATTATAGTGCTCTACTTGAGATGGTCTTTCTCTCTGAGTGAGTCTGTCGGTCAGTGAGTCAACTGTTGCCTGAAATTCCCGTCTCGTCTGTTCGGTTGCTGCTCGAATGGCGGCATTCATTAAGGTCCGAATTGTGTTTTCGTTCATTTTAGGCCCTAGTCACTTTCTAATAATTTTCCTGCTGCTAATATTCTTAACTTTTTCTGTCACTTTGTTACAATTTTAATCAGCATAGACTAAAGTTTTGTACCTTTCTTATTCTAAATATTATGGTACGAGCACTCTACTTACAGCTTCATGTCCAAATAAGTAGTGTCCCTGAAGTTCTCTTCTCTGTTCACAAATCAAATAGTTTCTGCTAGTTTGCACTGTTTTTGTTTTCACATGAATATTTTTGAATTTAAAGTTTCACAAAAATAGCTCTTTATTTTTTTGATTTCAAATGAACGGTTTTGTTTTTTATTCTTTCAGCTAGCTTTTTTTGATTTCAAATAAACGGTTATGTTTTTATTCTTTCTCTCCATAAACATTTTATTTTAACTTCACGTAATTAGATTTTTGTTCAAAATGCGAATGTTACTTTAACTTCACGTAAATAGATTTTTGTTTAAAATGGGTTCGAACCCACGGCCACAATGATTTATCCTCTATAAGGAGCGCGAGGCTCCACGTTGGGCACCAGTAAATAAAACACGAGGTTTGGTTTAAATTATTTTTATTTCCCTACTATGTAGGGCAGCCGTTCGCGACGATCGATTTATTAGAACTAACTCTTTGGTGCTGCATCTGAGTACCTAACACCCATCAAATCTACTTTCCAACACATCACGTGGACTTTACCATGATTCCATAATGCTAATACGGCAATTTCCTCGGTTGGTGTCGTTTGCTAATGGCAAGCATTTCCGTTGTTATGTCTGCAACATACCTCGCACCTTTGATGTTTTTGCTTGCGTTGAAATCACAGGCATAACTGCGAGCTAAAGTGAGAAGGCGAAACATCCCCTCCGCAGGGTTGTGCGCTGGGTTTGGAACCCACCACGTAAAAAACGCACCCAATGAATAGAAACAAGTCTCCGATGAGTGACCCCCTTTTGATGACGACCATGGCAAACGAAATAAGGACTACGATTTAAGGGCACGCATCTGAAATGTTTGGTCCCTTAATTGGGAAGGTGCCACTGTCCAGCTGGTTGATGCCCTCGTAAAAATAATGGCTGACATCACCGCTATCCAAGAATTGCGAGGGACAGAACAAGGCCTGAGGCGAGTGGGTCCATGCGGCATTTACTACAGTGACAGCAGCGCAAATTCAGTATGGGATTCGTGGTGAGAAAGAGACTCCTTCGCCGTTTTTGTGACTGGTTTAACATATATGGCATATGTGCAACATGTATAGTGAAAGTGTGCAGGCGATAAACCTTTTCTGTGTAATATTGATACTGGTATTAACTCGCACGAGGTGGCGGGGCTCGAGGCCGTTGCCCCGTTAACGCAATCCTGACCGCCAGGTAAGGTAGCGGGCAAACTACGCAAATGCAGCGTTCCGGCTCTAAAATTCTGAAAGCCAATAGTACGAAGGTTAGCCCTGAGCACCAAAACCCTCCCGGATAAAGGATTGACGGCGCATATATGCGAATGCTCTAAAAGGCATCCACATTGCTGTTCTGGTTTTAAACTACCTGGCAGAGACATTAGGGGCGGAGCAGCTTATCCTTCTCCAGGATCTCTTAATATAAGAGATGTTCAGAGGATACAGAGCGTCCTTCCATGGGGACTATTTCAGAGGAGGCATGTTAAAGCTGGACCGCAAGAACGAGAGGTCCATTATCTGTCTACGAGAGAGCGCTCCAAAACTGGTATGTTGGAAAGACCCCATTCTTTGCGCAGAAAGAGCAAACGATATCCGGCTCATGGTAAGCATGATGACGTGTCTTCCTGGGTGCGCAGGCAAGCCATACAAGTTTGCTCTCGGGTCCAGTAAAAATCTTAACTTGGACTTAAGCACCTCGGCCTGGCGGGTAATCAGCAGCAAAGTCAACGACCCTCTATGGAGACTAAATCTCTGTATGGACGACGAGTTTTACAAGTTCTTTCGGAGAGTAAACTTCCGCCTGAACTACAGGGCAGATGCTGCTGGATGAGGTTGTCACTCACGTCAGAGCAGGCTGCGACTCGGCTGACATCGCGAGCAGGTTCACATCAGATAATTTGGGAATATTGCTGATCCAAGGGCCAAAGTCTACGAAGGCAGTTTAGAGGCTTCAAAACGAATGCCAACAAGGTAAAATGGGATCTCTTTAGCGAGAGACGCAGAGCTTGTGTAGTAGTCAGAAACAAAATTTACTTCTTTTGTAATTCATAGCTCCTGACATAGGACCTAGTTGCTGTTCAAGCCAAGGACACTAAAGGAGCAGACTTCGTCCTAGTTTCAACTTATTTTCCGGGAGAGAACCCCAAGAGGCTGCGGCTCGACTGATGAGTCACTGCAGACGACACAAGCTGCCGCTGACTTTAGGATGTGATGCGAACCCACATCACACGGAATGGGGCAGCACGCACTGCAACACACGAGGTGAGTCTCTTTAAGAATACATAATTAGTAGTAATTTCTTTTTCTTTATTTTCGTAGATAAACGAATTATCTACAACTTCGAAGTTATGACTATCAGCATGGACGTGGGTGCCTTGTGTGAGTACGACGAATGTTTGTTTGATGACAGGAGATATTTCGTCTTGCACTCGTTCACCACCAAGTCGATTTGCTTCGCCGCCGTATCATTTCTGGAGAATGCAGAACTTACGGCGCGGTTGTTAAGGCCAATGGTATCAATAGCATCAGCATTAGCCAGCAGCTGTACACTCTTATAGAAGACTAGTCAAAACCCCAGGCTCCGCTCGCTCTTTGTTGTCAAGGGTATCATTCATCGTGATAACAATATAATGGAATAGTTAAATTGGCAACCTAATTTTTTATAGACATCGTAAATCACTTAAGGAATAGTACATACATAAATACGTATGGTGTAACATCATCTTCACAGTCTCTGCATCTATATATGGTTTTTGTTATAGTGAATAGCAGTGCGGGAGTATGGTAATATTTTGTTCAACATTCATCGAATGTAATTGCGTACTCGACTGCTAAAACCAGATGCTACTCTTAAAAAATACAGACTTGATCGTTCCTTTTAAATTTTGCATTGTTATTTGCAAAGCTTCAAGAATATATGTCAGCTATTATGCACTCATCAAAAATTATGGTTCAACCTTTTCTTATTCAGTTAGAATTATCACTATAATTCACATACTCGCATACATATGTACATATGTGTATGTAAACAAAAACCACTGTAGCCTGCCAGTAGCAGGCGGTAAAAAATGTCCAAATGATCCTCACATGAGTATTGAAAACATGCTTATGTTTTGATATATAATTTTTTTTTACTTATGAATTGTTGTGGCTTTTAACATAAAACGGTAGAAAGTAGCCTATGTCGTCCCGAGATTCCATGCTACTTTATCACCAATTTTCAGCCAAATCGGTGCAGCCATGCTTGAGTTATAAATATACTCGTGGACATAAATTGCGCAATTGAGGGTTATTTTGCAAAAAAAAGGGCACCGTTGGGACCAGAGGACTAAAGGAATACCCGTGCAAATTTTCACGTCTTTCCGTTCGATGGGCGTAATACGCAGACTTACAAAAAAGGCCTTCTCGGTTTAGTTCTGCAGCACGGATTATTTTCTTCAGAAGTAAGTTGCAGAAATCACACGAAAGAGAATCGCCTTATCTAAATATCGTTTGGTATCGAACGGCTGGGAGACGTCTGGGGCTTTGCCCGATACATGCAGCATAAAGTCACCTTAAATTTCGAAAATATTTATATTTTGTATAGGGAGGATCAGGGAAGAATTGACCCTATTTAACCCATTTTCGATACATAAAATAAGTTTTGTCAAGAAAATATTTTCCGTCAAAAGTCAACTATAGAGACTGGGGTTCACATATTCGATAACTTTAACAGTTTCGGTTGGATTTGGTCATAAGGTGGCGTGCTTTGAAAAAATTTATTGTGCAAAATTTTTATCCCGTTAAGTTAATTACTTCCTGATTTGTACACTGGAAAGTGAAGGAATGAAATAGAGTTTAAAATTGGGATAAATGCAAAGTAGGCGTGGTTGAAGTCCGATCACGCTAAGTTTCAATGTGGCATAACAATATGAGAAGAATGTGAAGTACTAAATTTAGTCGAAATCGGATCAGAGATATTTCATCAATAAGTGTTGGTGCCATGCCCATCGCCCAATTTTCATTCCGTCTACTTAGAGCCTTTTCATACCAATTAGAAAGTACATTTTAACGTCTCTGGCGTTATAAGTTTTTGATTTATCGCGCTTTTAGTAGTTTTTAACCGTACCGTTTTACGGGGAGTGAGCCGAGTTATCATCCGACAGGTACAGAAGATTGTATATTTTCAGTTTAGTTCTGCAGTTCGAAATACGTCGCTCTCGCACGGTACACGAAAAATGCAAATATAATTTCTATTTAAATTAAAATGATTTTTTTACAATTTTTTTGCTAAGAATGAATGCAGAAGGTGCGTCAATACACAAAGCCATACACGATAGTCATTTACAACAAATTTACGAAACAGCCGTTCATATATCACTAGCTTCTGCAGTGAGTGCTCTCGTGCTCTTGTATATTTCGGTATAGGATATCTGCAATATGCAATCTTGCAAGAGCAAGAGAATTTTTCTCTCTCTTACTTACTTAACAGTGTTAGCAAACAGCTGGAAATGTTCCAATGTGTTTGTGCAATCTGCTAGCTCTGTCTTTAAGGGGATACAGAAAAAGTCCAGCACCTTTGCATAATGGTTGTAATAATTTGTAAATATAGTGGAGTTAGTTGTTGGATAATGACGGTGATAGAAGGTAAAGAGAAAAGGCCAAATTGTTGGATAGATCATTATAAAAGTGGATTGATTCCCCGAAAAATTTGAATTATAATTATAAATTATATACTTATAGAAAGTATTATAATTATAAAAGTTACTAAAATAATAAATTCCAGCGAAAACACGTAAACGTGATTAGTATATTCTTAAAGAAGGATGTGCACCCCTAGTTCGGGGGATGCTATTGCTATTCTAAAATGTACCGTGTTTTGGGCTCCTCGTAAATCAACCTGCGTTGCGTGTGTATTACACATATTTACTAATTTCATTGAAATATTTATGTGTTGAACCTTTAAATCTTATATTTCTTTCTTTTACCATTTCCTTCAAAAACTTTTCTGTACCAAATAAAAAAGCTTGTCCAAAATAATGTTCTTCACACAGTGAACACGTGCGACAGGCAAGCTGAACATTTCTTGGAATTTATTTCTTATGTAGCACCTGTATATATTTCTTTGTATTTCAATAATAAGTTATTCGCACTTTTTTCTCAATTTTATTTTTATATTTATCACTTTCGTTTGCCAAACTGCGAATCCATTTTTTATAAGATATTTATTGATCTGATACGAAGTCTTTATTAAGGGGGAGCCGACTTCAGAAGCTTCATTTGTGGAACACAATGCTAGCGACAGACTGCAGCAGCACGACAGTGAACCGAAAACGGCATTGTGAATCCTACTACAAGAACGTTTGTGAGAGGGCAGCAACATAACAATGGCCGGCATGTACACAAAACTACTCACTTGTCCATTTTGCATGTACAAAATTTCGTTGTGGCCATACTAATACCTTGCACTTCAATGACATTTTAATAGTTTGTTCAAAGTGAAATTTTTTATGCAAAATATAAGTAAATAGGTAAATTTATTCGTTTCAAATTACCGATTGTTATTACAAATGATGTAACAGAGCTATTTTATGCTATTATTTGTAAAATAACATCAAGTTTGTTGGAGCTGTGAATAATTTTACATTTTACATATTAGTGGCATCACCACTTTACCTCATCTCTCTATCTTCCATTCTACTGTCAACTCTACTGTCGTCCTACTGTCGTTGGCAAATATAGAATCAAATTGAAGTAAGCGAGCACGACAACTGTCCGCCTGCCGTTGTGTAGTCATACAGCTATCAAAATAGGTCCGTCCATAAGAACGTGTGTATTTTAATATTTGACAGATGTCGTTTGCAGTCTGTCGCGAGCATTGTATTCCACACATGAACTGAAAATGGGGTTGTGAATCCTACTACAAGAACGTTTGTGAGAGGGCAGCAACATAACAATGGCCTTCATGTACACAAAACAACTCAGTTGTCCATTTTGCATGTACACAATTTCGTTGTGGTCATACTAATATTTTGCACTTCAATGAAATTTTAATATTTTGTTCAAAGTGAAATTTTTAAGCAAAAAATAAGTAAATTGGTAAATTTATTTGTTTTAAATTATCAATTGTTATTATAGATGATGTAACAGAGCCATGTTATGCTTTTATTTGTACAATAACGTCAGGTCTGTTTGAGCTTTGAGTAATTTTACGTTTTACATATTAGTGGCATCACCACTCTACCTCATCTCTCTATCTTCCATTATACTGTCAACTCTACTGTCGTCCTACTGTCGTTGGCAAATATAGGATAAAATTGAAGTTAGCGAGAACGACAACTGTCGGCCTGCAGTTGTGTAGTCGTGCAGCTGTCAAAATAGGTCCGTCGTTAAGAACGTGTGTATTTTAATATTTGACAGATGTCGTTTGCAGTCTGTCGCGAGCATTGTATTCAACACATCAAGCAATCAATTTTTTTTTTTTTTTTTTTAAATCTCTTTAAACATTATCTAACGGGAAATCTCGACAGGATAGCATTTATAGAATACTATATGCATTGCCGTGCCGATTGCCTGTGGCGACTCCACATTGCTCATAGCTTACTAGATATAGAATACTATTTAGTTTGCCATATATCGTAAGCTATGAGTTGTCACTTCAACCGTTTGGGAGCTCAGTTTTCATTTCTTTGAAAATTTCGTAGAGGCAACAAATCCCATTTGCACATATGCCGCCGGCATTTTCATTTCCGTAATATGAAATTTAGAAGAGCGAGTATTAAGACGGTTGTGTTATATTATAAAACTAAAATACATTTTCAAAATAACATTTTCCAAAAAATTAATATTGTTAATTTAGAAAAAAGTTATGCAAATAGTTTTGGGAATGAGCGAAGTCTTAAATTTAATTAACTTATAAAACCATAAATCCAAATATCATTGTTCGTTTCAAATATATTTTTTAATTGGTATATTAAATTTGTGCCATAATTATTTGTCCAAAAATATGAATTCTTACTTTTCCCAGAAATACATATGTAAACAAAAGGATCTTTATCCTTTTATATATTCCCCATAAAACATTTAAGGAGTTCAAGAGCACAAAACGTGCGCTATATCAGCTACCTATCCGACGGCATATCGCAATGGCAATAGCAATACATTTGACAGTTAGTACTCTATAAATTCTATCCTGTCGAGATGCCCCGTAAGAATATGTCCCAAAAGTTATAGATGGAATTTGAAATATTATTGAAGATAGAAAGGAAATAGTGACCGAGCGTCTAGCAGATATATAAGCGCCTGGTCAAAAAGTAAAAACTTTGAAGCGCGATTTATCGGTTTTTCATTTTTACGATTATTTTTAATTGGCGGGTAGGATAGAAAAAGAAACTAAACGTCGTATGGAATTGGGGCAAAGTTTATTATCTTTGGCATAAAATCATCTTCTATTTAAACTAAAAACAGACGAAGAAAAATCAGTTTGAATATATTTTTAAAAAATATAAGGTAAAATTTTTTTTTTTGTCAAAAGTCACTTTTTTCAATTTTTTTCTAGAATTTTCTTAGTTTAACCAGAAGGTAAATTTTTCCAAAAAAAAATATGAAGAAATTCTTTGCTTCCGATAGAAATTCCGACCTGCTTGCTGCCCGCCCTCCGAAAAATTCAAATGCGAGGTGCATCCGGCAACTTCTTCCCAAAAGCAGATTATCAAAGATTTCGCATCCAAACAATTTGTGAAAGGTGTTAAGATATATAACAATAGAGCCTAGAAATTTAAATTAATTATTTCTTTCCCTCCTAAAAAATCGATTTTTTTTTAAGCCTCTAAAACAGGTCATTGTTCGTCCGCAATTTTCACAGTTCGGCGACACGAGAGAAATGAGATTTTGTGTGCACACAGCGCCATACAGGACACACATGTGTTCACACCGATCATAAAAAATCAAGCATTTTCGCGAACATAGATCGGTTCGCACACAAACTCATACATGAGTAAATCGCAGTCGCACATATATCGACGGAACTTTAATAATTGCGTTGGTTGAAAGGTAATAATTAAAGTAGTGGATCCGGATGCAACTTATAAAACTTGCCATTATAATGCATATTTCGTGCTAACGCATGGTAAATAGAAAATATGTTCTAGTTATTTGAACAGTCTGTGTACTAAAAACTAGTGAAGTGAATCTTCGTTTCTGCATTTACTGAATAAATTAGGTAGTATTCATTGAAGTTATAAACGCTGTTTAGACACGAAATTTCTAAATACTTATTGGTATAAATGACAGCTGGCCAATTCGCTTGTTGTCCGTTCTATAGTAACAAAAGTTATTTTTAGGTGTTACTTGCGGTGAAAAGTAACTACTACTAATATATAAATTTATAGATTTGTTGTTAGTGTTTTATATAGTTTTTATAAAATTGGTTGGGATTTGGAATAGCATACCCCGATGTGGGGGTTAATATGGGTATATACGGATAGAAAACCTCCAGATCAAGAAAATATATACATACATATGTAGGTATGTATAGTTGCCGCCGACTTATGAGTTTTGAGATATTTGCATATAAAGTTCAAAAAGTCAACGGGTTAATTTTACGGATAGAGGAGGTCCTCCAGATCAAGAACATATATACAGTGATGTACAAAAGTATTGGCACAGCAAGATATCTTGACTTTAGCACTATTTTTTACCATTTATAAACTAAGTTTTGAACACCAAAAAAAAGTCCTTAGTTAGGACGAGTAATTATCAATTATATTTTCTTTAATTCATTTAATTATCTCTTACATTTAATTATAAAAGGAAAAAAAGTGCTAACTATAGGGAAACAAAAGTATTGGCACACTCCATAAAAATACAAAAAAAAAAAACAATAATAAAGTAGTAAACTATATATAAAATTCATATTTTGTGGCAAAGCCCTTTTGCTTGATGACTGCTTCCAGCCGGTTTGGTATTGATGATACCAATTTTTGTGTCGTTTCTGTGCCACGACAGTCGGGTCTACAAAAACCGGAACGGACCCGGATTTTTATCCGGCCACGGTTGAACAACCTAGCTGCAAAGAACCAGGTGCACCTAATCTGGGTGCCCGGCCACAGGGGTATAGCAGGCAACTAACTGGCTGACGAGCTCGCCCGCTCCGCAGCCTCCACCAGTATGGTTGGGCCCGAACCGTTCATTGCGGTGGGTCCCCGCACTGTGAAGGAGCTGCTCCGCTGTACACTGTCCCAAAACTCCCTAGGCTTGCTTATGTACTCCTTCGCATAAGTTAATCACTTCGTTTGGTTCGCTTTCGAAATGAGAGGTTTACGTCTAGATAGGCGAGAACTGTAATTAGCTTCATGCAGTGTCCTCCGGACCGTTATTGGATGAATATCTTTTCCCATCTCTTTAACTTCCGCTGCGATTTGTGTGGATGATATTCTGGGGTTCTTTTTTTTACCTTCTGCCTGTTCGTTTTTCGCTTTGTAAATATGCGGTATCTTTAAAACATTGAATAATACTCCGTATGGTAATCGGCTTCTGTCCATCATTTCACCAATCTCTACATACGATTTACTCTGATTATGCAAATATTATATAATTTTCCGCTGAGATTCGTTGGCTTCACATTTTTTGTTCCCCATTTTAATAAATTAAAAGCAAATTTAACTATTAAATAAAGGCACACTGAAATTTAAAGTTTGGTTCTTTCCAAAAACACATTTGCTTATGTATAAATAACGGTACTTTAAAAAAGAGTTGCCATCATTAATAAAAATTACTCGAAGTTGCCTGATTTTATAGGGTGTGACAGTACTTTTGGTTCGGTATAATAGCACTTTTTTCTTTTATAATTACTATTAAATAAATATAAGAGTTAATTAAATGAATTAAGACAAATATAATTGATAATTACTCGTCCTATCTAAAGATTTTTTTTGTAATCAAAACATATTTTATAAGTAGTAAAAAACAATGCTAAATCTTGCTGTGCCAATACTTTTGCTCGTCACTGTACATGTAGTTGCCGCTGACTTATGGTTTTTGAGATATTTGCATTTAAAGTTCAAAAATTCAGCTATTTAAAACGCATGTTTCTCCGATATATAATTATTTTTACACTGATATTTTGAACTTTTTTATCCACTAAATATGTTAAATAGTGCAAAAATTACTTTCAAGACGGACGTGCTGGCTAGTTTCTACTGTATCTTCTTCCAAGCAGCTTCTACATGCGGCGTCCGGTATAATTCCCAGCCTTACCGCATGCATCACTAACGAGAGACCGGCTTTACTGAGAACACAAGAGGACACAGGAGCACCGACGGGTTCAAATTCTACCGATAGTGACTCGAGGGTACCTTTCCTTGCCAACCCATCAGCTTTGCAGTTACCTGCGATTCCGCTGTGGCCCGGCACCGCGACCAACCCTGAACGCACATTGAATGAGTTCTGGGCTGGTATCGCCGCTCTGCCATCTGAGTGAATGGTCACTTCTCTGAAGGTAGACACTCTCCGGAGCAGCAAATCTACTGCCACCTTGATGGCGGCGACTTCCGTCTGGAAGACACTGCAATAGTCGGGAAGTCTGAAGCTGGATTTAGTGGAGAGCTCCCGACAGTAGACCCCTCCACCAACCTTCCCCCCCCAAGCTTTGACCCATCCGTGAAGAAGCTTATGTTCCCTCTCCTCCAACGGCTTCTTCCCTCCCAAACCTCCCTCGTCGGTATATGGGCAGTGAAGGAACCGCCGAAGTTCGATATGGCGACTCCATGATCTAGATGATCCGGTATGCAGTCAAAGCTTGTGAGGATATCCGAGTGTTTCGATATACGTGCTGATTGCTGTTGCATCCAGGTTAAGAAGGGGTTTGAGTGTGTCAATGCTGCGGACCGATGGGATTTCCGACGATGATGTGGAGAGGGGGGGATATCTAGGGAGCAAGTGGCTCCTAGATGATAGGGTTAGGCGTAGGTGGCAACAACGTTGGGACAATAGTCCTAACGGCCGATTGACGTACGAGTACATTCGGGACGTTGGGTTCGTTGAGGATAACTCAGACTTCAGATTTTGTCTGAGTCTGGGTTTCCTCCTTACGGGGCATGGGCCTCTGAATGCATTTTTGCATCAGAGGCACCTATCAGATACGTCGGGGTGTTTTTGTGGGGCGGGGTTGGAAAATTGGTCGCATTTAATTGCGGAGTGCCCGATGTACTCGGACATTAGGGATCTGGGTGGTATGGGAATTAGCTTGACGGATGGACGATTAGATGTTAGTGGTGTGATCTCCACTAGTCGGAATACCGAACAGTTAGGGTTGTTTGCGCGTGAATTATTTAAGCGGCGAAGGCGGTTAGTTGGAAACTAGGGTTAGATTTGTATGATTGGTGTGTGTATGTGATGTATGCATGGGGTCCAACCCCTGGCCACCAGTCCAGAGCAGTATGGAAGCTCAACTGGTAGTAGTTTCGGCTACGAGGTCTGACCGGAGACTTAATTCTGGTACCACGGRGAGCAGGAGCCCTTGGAGGTAACTCCAACCTGCTCATGCGGACTGGCCCCTCGGGCAGTATCGTGGTGGTTGTGGTTAAAACCCAAATGCGGGAAGAACTGACTTTGTCGGTTGAATGTGGAGTTGCATTGCAACCGGGTGCCGGACCCAAAGCACGGCAGAGGTTTTAGATGGGCCTCGAACCCGACCAAGGTGGTTAGTGTGTCCATTCCACACTGCCAATTGGTACTGAAAATGCTTGGCATTCTCAGGACGCTGATCAACGCATTGATTTGATCCGCTGTACTTTTGAGTGCCGTGGAGTAAGGCTGTCGTCAGCAGGTACCCACGTTAAACACACCGCCGTTATTCCGATATACGCTCCGTTAGGAACCCAGATTCACTGAGCCTGATAGCTACTTTTGCGGCCACACACCTTCCGGCAATGTCCACCGGCGTTATGTTCAGAATTGCATTGAGTGCAATGGTTGGGGTAGTCCTTAATGCACCACACATGCTGATGAGCGCGGCCCGCTGAACGCTCTCAAGTTTCTTAGCAAGTGTGGTCTTCTGTAAAGCCCTCAACCACATAAAGACCCCATAGAATATTATGGGCTTGACTATGGTGTCATAGAGCCAGAGTACCACCTTCGGCGAGAGGCCCCACCTCTTGCCAATAGCTCCTCTACAGCAGTAAGGGCAATCGATGCCTTCCTGACTCTTTCCTCGATATTCGGCTTCCATGAAAGTTTCTTATCCAGGATGAGCCCTAGATACTTCACAGTATCCGCCGGTTGCAGGCGAACACCTCCCATTTGCGGGAAAGGTGCCACAGGGATTTTGTATCTTCTACTAAATAAAACCATTTCTCTTTTATTTGAGTTGATGGCGAATCCACTTCCGACCGCCCATTTTTTTACCACACTGAGATATCCCTGCGTTAACTCATACACGGTGCTAAGAAACTTTCCTTTCACCATAAGTGCTACATCGTCTGCATAGGCAGTCACCCGGCAGCCAAAATCCTCAGGCTTTTTGAGGAGGTCGTTAACGACTAGGATCCATAAAATAGGAAAAAGAAGGCCCCCTGAGGGGTTCCCCTGCTCACGTTCCGCCGCGCGTTTGCGCTGCCCCACTCTGTTTCGACCACCCTGTCGCACCGAAGACTGAAAATCATGTGCTTGAGGTTCGATTCCACCCCAAGGCCGTCTAAAGCAGTTACGACTGCCTACGGCATTACATTGTTGAAAGCTCCCTCAATATCAAGGAAGGTCCCAGCAGCGAAGTCCTTAGCCTAAATTGCTTCCTCAAGCCACGACACGATAGTGTGCAGGGCAGTGTCCACTGACCTTGCTTTACGATACGCATGTTGGGCTCCTGATAGATAGTCTCTCGGAATGCGTCTTCTTAGATACCAGTCCAGCAGTCTCTCCAAAGTTTTTAGTAAAAAGGAGGAGAGACTGATGAGCGTGAAATCATTTTCCGTGATGTGGGAGCTCCTGCCAGCCTTCGGGATAAACGTAACTCTGACTCGTCTCCAAGTCCCCGGGATGTAACCAAATCTGATGCAGTTCGCATAGATTGGTGCCAGCCAGCCGCATGATACCTTAACACCCTGCTGCAGCTGCGCTGGTATAATGCCATCCACATTTATACACTACTAGCGGGGCCCGGTGTGCGTTGCTACACCCATGCAACAATATAATGGAAACTTCTAGCATTTCTATTTTAATGTGAAAGTTCAAAATATTTGTTTTATTAAAAAAAAAATGAGTTTCTTAAGTCATTTCATTCAATTTTTGTTGTGTTGGTGAAGCATAATTTTTTTTGTTGTGAAAGTTCGAAAAATCTGTTTTATTTAATATTTTTCTTTCTTAAGCCAATACATTAGGATAAACAATATTTTTTGTTTTTCCATCTGTAGTAAAGATGAATAAGCAAAGTGGCATTCCCACTCTTGAGCATACCACGTAGAACTGGCCATGCGAAAAACACGGCTCTATCAAATTCAAACCGCACACTTTAAGCGTTTGCCCTTGTGCCTTATTTATCGACATTGCAGATGCCAGGCGCACTGGAAATTGCAAGAGCTTAAACTCGAAAGGCATGTCAGTCGGGATCATCGGAATACGTGGTATAAGCACAACATCACCTTTCGCTGTGCCAGTCAATATTGTGGCTTCAATAGAGAGAAGGAGCATAGACTGTCGAAAGTGACACCTAAAATCTTAGGGTTATATACAGTCGCAATTTTGACGCCGTCGACTGCAATATTAAGTTCCAGTCTATACTCCTTCGTCCAGTTTGTGAATATGGTCGCTGTGGATTTGGTAGGGGAAAGTTGGAGGTTCCGTTGAGTGAGGAAACGAGAAAGGTCTGAGAGGTAGTTGTTTACTGTTTACCTTCGAACACATGCCATCGATTCCATTGCCCGACGTCAATATCGTACAATCATCAGCGTACGAGGTTATGGAAACCCCCTCTGGTGGTTGCGGGAGTTTCGAGATGTAGAAGTTAAACAGTAGCGGGGAGAGGACACCACCC
>NW_017537173.1:55535-63698 GCF_001853355.1 Bactrocera latifrons
TTTGTTGGCGGGTTTCCCAGGTTTCAGTAGTGGGACCACTCTTCCGACTTTCCACACATCGGGTATTTGAAGAGTGGTCAGCGACAGGTTGAGGACCTTGGTGAGATATYTTMCTCCCGTCGAGCCTAGATGCTTTAGCATTAGCATGTTGATTCCATCAAAGCCAATGGATTTGGAAAATTTTGCTTTGTTGATGGCACCCTGAACCTCTTCATCGGTGAAAGTAAGTGACGCGCCGTCGTTTGGCATTTCGCGCAGCCGTCGGCTAACACATCGTTTGGCTTTGTCTACCGAAGGGTGCAGTGTAAACTGCCGGCTAAAATAGCTCGCGTACTTCTTCGGGTCCGAAGAGGCATGACCATTGAATTGAACTTCAACTCGGTCGTCATGACTCTTCGGGTTGGACAAAGCTTTGACAGTAGCCCAAAGCTTACTCACACCGGTGGAGAGGTTGCAGGACTTCAGGTGCTCTATCCATTTCGTCCGCTTATGCTGGCGGAACGGCTGCTTCGGTTGGGAAGTTAGGGCGGTTTTCTGCTGTTCGTCCAGCTGGTATGAAGCGAGCGGTAGCTGCTGCGATTACCTTGCGGAATTGACGTTCGCCAACGCATACGTCCGGAGGTATGGGTAGAGCGATGAAGGTGCTCTCAGTAAATTCTGTGAAGCCGACCCAGTTTGCTTTGTTGAAGTTAACGAAGGTGCGGTTGTCCACAGAAACGAAATCGGCAGGTTTCTCGATCGAGATAATTATGGGTAGATGGTCTGATGCGAGAGTTACCATAGGTCGCCAGGCTATGCTATTTATCAGACCACCCGTTCCCACGACAGTCGGGTCTACGAAAACCGTAACGGACCCGGATTTTTATCCGGCCAACGACTGTCAACTCGGCAGAATTCTGCCGTTACAACAACAACAACATTTATCAGACCACCGCTAGCGATTGTAATATCGGGCGAGCTACTACAAGTGCCCATAACTCTGGTGGGGGCTTTCATTCATTGTGCAGAATGTCGAATCGTCAATCTGTTCCGCCAGCTCCATCCCCCTACAGTCATAGATAAATAAATGAGGAATGCACTGCGACCTTAGGTCTATTGTGCCCTCTCCGAACTCACAGGGACTCACTTAGCCCCAGCATATTGATGAAGTCCAGTATTCTGCTGGGTGCCAGCGAGGCGATGTGATCCCTACCTGGAAACATGGCTCCAAGGGCCTTCGACCTGCGCCTACAGACTGCAATGCAGTCGATTAGCAGGTGCTCCGGGGTTTCAGGGTCCCTGTCGCAAAACCGACAGTTGGCGCAAGGTGATAGGCCCATGTTGGCTAAATGCCTATTTAGTTTGCAGTGGCCGGTGTAGAATGCGACCAGGATCCTGAGTTTGTTTCTCGGGAGGTTTATTAACAGGTTGAACCTCTTATTGTTGTACCCCCCAACTAGCAGTTGGGCATGACGCATACCGTGCGCTCGGTGCCAATACCTTTCCCTGCACGCTCTTTCCTCTTAGCGGAGCAGCTCCTTCACAGTATGGGGACCCACCCCAGTGAATGGTTCGGGCCCAACCATCTTGGTGGAGACTGCGGAGCGGGCTAGCTCGTCAGCCAGTTCGTTGCCGGCAATACCCCTGTGACCGGGCACCCAGATTAGGTGCACCTGGTTCTTTTCAGCTAGGCTGTTCAGCCGTTCTCTACACTCCTGCACCAAAAGGGATTTGATCTCGTAGGAGGAGATAGCTTTTAGTGCCGCCTGACTATCGCTAAGTATAGCTATTCGCTCGTTGCGATAGTTGCGGTGGAGGTTTATCTCTATACACCGACTTATAGCCAAGACTTCAGCCGGAAAGATGCTCGGAAAACTGCCCATAGGAATGGAGAGCTTGGTACGCAGACCTGCAATACCCGCACCTATTCCTTCCGACGTTTTCGAGCCTTCGGTATACCACCTCAATGTACTATCCCTAAGCATTTGCTCAAGAGTGGGGTCGTTCCACTCACTCTTGCTGCCGAGGGTAACCTTAAACTTCTTTGTGAAGTGAATTGTTCTGTTAATGACGTCCCTTGGGAGGAGGGCAATAGGAATGTCGCCACTTATCCTCTCCATTCTTTGGGACGAAACTATCCTGCCTTTGCCGCATCCCTCTGCTGTTATCTGCAGAAGTGAGTGCGTGGCTACTTGCCCTATCATTATGTGGAGCGGTGTGAGTTCCAGCAGGACCTCCAGAGCTGCCGTCGGGCAGGTCCACATAGCGCCCGTCATGCAGACACATGCCAGTCGCTGAAGCTTCGATAGTTGGGTTACCACCGAAGCCTGCGACGCTACGGAGGCCCACGTATGTAATTATCGGTCGCACAATCATGGTGTACAAACACCTGACGATCTTTGGCTTGCAGCCCCAGGATTTACCCGCCAGCCGTTTGAATACCATTAATGCTTTTGTTGCTTTGACTAGCGTCAGGTTCACATGCTGCTTCCACCGCAGGGTAGAATCCAGCGTAAGACCCAGGTATTTGACCTTGCTAGTCATCTCGATCTCTCTGCCCCCAAGTGTGAGATTCTTCAAGCCGGGTAGGGACCTGCACCTTGTGAAAGGTACCACGGTTGTCTTTGAGGGGTTGATGTTTAATTCCACCCCTATGCACCACCCCATTGCCAGATTTAGACCTCGTTGCACTAGGTCACAGAGAGTATCCTCAAATTTGCCTCTTGCTATTATCACAATGTCGTCCGCATACCCTTGGCAGCGGATCCCATTGTCAGTTAGCAATCCTAACAGTTCGTCCACGACAAGGCTCCATAGTAGTGGTGATAGCACACCTCCCTGTGGACAGCCTCTTGTCGCACCCAGACGGATCTTTGTTTCACCTACCCTGGTCTCGGCTATCGTGCTGCGCAGCACAGCCTCTATCCATCTGCGCACCGGAGCTGCTACATTTCTCCTCTCCATCGCCTTGGCTACACGTCTGTGAGATGTGTTGTCGATGGCACCTTCGATGTCTAAGAAGGCACATATCATCGCCTCCCCATTCTCCAGTGAGCTCTCTATCTCCGAGGTCAGCTGGTACAGAGCCATACTGGTGGATCTCCTCGCCCTGTCCTCCGCGCTAGTCGTAGAAGTCCCGTCACCTCTTTTGATGGCTAGCTCCGTGTTAGTCTATTCACTAGCCAGAGCCTTGTGCAGCCGCGCCGCTTCTGGTGTGGAGGAGACTTTTTCACAGAAGCTCCTGAAACTAGCTTGTTTTGCTGACCTAATCTCCTTATTGTAGAGGGTTAAGTAGCTCCTGTATTCTTCCCAGACCCCAGTCGTTTTGCCTTGTTAAATAGGCTGCGAACCATTTTTCTGAGGTCTGCTAGCTTCTTTGTCCAACAGGGACAGTTGCGCCTATCTGTGGGCACTGTTAGGGGGCAGCTATCGTTGTAAGCGTTAGTGATAGACCCGTTCAGTGCCAGCACTCTGCTTTCGATTCCCGGGCCCGTAACGCTATCATCGGTCTACCTCTCCCCACTTAGTTCCTCCTGTAGCTATACCCTGAAGGCACTCCAGTTGGTTCTTCTAGGGTTGCGTCTTGGGGGAAGTTGCCTGACCTCAACCTTCGGTGCGAACCTTATGATTTTGTGGTCTGACAGGGAAGGCTCTGTTGAGACCCTCCACCTTAAGACCCTTCCATTTGCATGTTCGTTGCTGAAGGTGATGTCCAGCACCTCCCTCCTGCTTATAGTTATAAAGGTGGGTTCGTAACCCACATTTTCAATAGCTAAATTACTACCTAATAAGTATTCACCCCTTGTGTTGCAGTCCGTGCTTCCCCATTCTACATGGTGAGAGTTCGCGTCGCATGCGATGATGAGGGGCAGCCTGTACCTTTCGCAGTACTCCACAAGTCTTACTACGACTTCAGGGGGTGCTACTGCTGCCTCCCCTGGGAAGTAGGCTGATGCCAGGACGAAGTCTTTGCCTTCCCAGTCTCTGGCCTGTACCGCCACCAAATCCTGCGTCAGGAATTCTGAAATACAGAAAAAGTCGACATTATTCCTGACTACTATACATGCTCTTGGTCGCTCACTAGAGAGGTCCCAGATTACCTTGTTGTGTATCGTCTTGAGGCCTTTGACCTCGTCTTTATGGACCCAAGGTTCTGGGATCATCTTCTCCGCTGTGAACCTGCTCATTATAACTGCCGAGGCACCCGCCGCGTGATGCAGGTTCACTTGGGCAATTTCCACGTCGACGGCCATTAAAGTAGTGGCTCGAGGGGGCGCATGCTCACATCCCCTCCGTCAACCGCGCTGCTGTCCCCATGGTCGCCTAGTCCCTCAAGGAGTTCCTGGGTGGAGGGTAGCCCGGCTTCCTGGGCAACCGGGACGTTAGCGGTCGGGACTAGCGTAGTCAGCTCAGCGCTCGTGCCCGGTTGTTTTGCCACATCGTCCACCTGCATCCTCTCCACCACCTTGCTTGTCACCGTTGTGCCCTGTTTGGACCCGCTGCCTCTCGGCTGAGTGACAGCTTTCTCTGCTTCCTTGCTCCCTGTGGTAACGGGTTTGTGCGGCCTCATGACCACCTTGCTGAACCTGTAAAACAGGCGGAAGCTTGCAGCACGGACGTACCTGTACGATTCGTCGTCGATGTACAGGTACAATCTCCAACCACGTAGGTCACCTTTTTCCTCAATCTGGCTACTGACACCGCGCCAGGCCGCGATACTAAGGCCCCGGTTCTGGTTCTTGATCAGCCCCAGGGCAAACTCATACGGCTTGTCGTCGCTGCGGGGGAGGAACATTGTCATCCTGTGCATGACCGGCAGATCCTCCGCCCTTTTTGCACAGAGGGCAGGACCGGTCCAGCCTTCTAGCTTTGGGGAAAATCCCTGCAGCCAGTTGGCGGACAACTCGTCCATGCAGTCCACCTGTAGCATGCCACCTCTGAACTCTACCCCTAGGAAGGACGCCGCGTATTCCTCGCCTCTGAATATCTCTTCCAAGAGGAGGTTTTGGAGCACCGTGAGCTGCTCCGACTCCAGCGACTCCGCCGGATAGCTTTGAGGCAGTACAGCCATGCGGATGCCTTTGACAGCATCCGCATACCTGCGCCGCCCCTCCTGTCGCTGTTGTGCGCTGGGCGCCGCTGCAAGAGGGCATGTCGTCATCATCCTCCCTGGCATGCCCCTCGAACAGCGTCCGCTCTTCTGACGAGAGAGCATCAAGGTAGCTGAACTTACGCTTAGCTCCCTGACCTCCCCTGCCTACAGCTGCGCCTCCTGTCTTCTCCCTTGCTCCGTTGCGTTCCGTTGCCATTGTCCTTGTGCGTTGCCTTGTCGATTCGCCAGTAGTTGTAGTGTTTGTTGCTATGTTTTGTTGTTTATTTGTATTCATCTTGTTCGTACGACCCTTGGCTCAGCGGGGTGAGCTGTCGGGTCTGCTTGTTTTAATGGGGAACTAGGGGGTCCGCCGCGCCAGAGCCCCTTGGCGCGGTAAGGCCACAGTTACACCCCAATTCGGCCTGGTGTTGGGGAGGCTCCGTTAGAATACAGCCGAATGTTCCTCCTGGCTGCTTAATTGCTAATTCTACTCCCTTTGTGCCCCTAGCCAGAGCTTTGTGCAGCCGAGCCGCTTCTGGTGTAGTGGCGACATTCTCGCAGAATCTCCTGAAGCTGGCCTGCTTTGCAGACCTAATCTCCTTATTATATAGGGTGAGATAGCTTCGGTATTCTGCCCAGACCCCCGTACGTTTCGCTAATCCTCCTGGCTGCAAATCATCCAATGGGCACGGGTCGCTAGTCAGCACCACCCACACCGGTTGGGGGGTGCCGAGTATGCCTTGCGACTAAGCCTCTGCACCGCGGCAAGGTGCCTACCATTAGCAGAGGTACGGTCATTTGACAGACAGGAATGCCAAAAATCGTTTTGCGCGTTAAAGTCGCCTAGCACCAAAGGGTTTTCACCACGAAGTAGCACACCAAAATCGGGTGATATCCTGTAGGGCAACATGTAACTGGGGGAATGTATATATTACATATTTCGAGCTCGACATCGCCTGACCGGAAAGCTATGCCCTGAAATTGTAGGGTAGCGTCCCTGCGGCCGATGTCTTCATCGATTAGACGATACTGCACGGTGTTGTGCAATATGAAGGCTAGGCCACCACCATTATCTCGCTCGCGATCTTTACGTATAACGTTGAAACCAGCACAACTCGGAAGATCTGAGCGGCTGTTTAGYTTGGTTTCTTGGACCGCAGCTATTGATACGCGCTCCCGATTCATAAGTGCAACTGTCTCCTCGATCTTTCTCTGGAGTCCGTTGCAGTTAAATTGAAGCAGCCGGGTTTGTCGCGGGTGTCCATGGGTGATCCTGGGGGTGAGGGAGGGACGTGTGGGTGGTATTTGTTGCAGCTGCAAAACCCGCCGGGGCGGTTGTCGCACTAGGGTGTTTGTTGGCGACGCCACTGTAGTGTGTTGCGGGGGCAGTCTCCTGCAGCATGGGGCAACGTACGACTCACTCCACTCACGTGTGGTGCGCAGGCCGGAACACGCCGGGAAGTGACACCAGCCGGCACAAGAGTTGCACTTGACTGATGTGACGTTCCGACGTATGGCGGTCAGACACACGGAACAGACTGTGCGAGGAACCAAGAGTTGCTGATTGGTTCTCGCACGTGGATTTCAGCGGGACGAAGGTTTGGGGGGGGACAAGTCAGATGGGGAGCTATGTTGCCTAGTTGAGCTCCGGGGGACCGTGGAGGTCCTCTGTTGGCCACTCGAGGTGGGTGGCGGCGCAGCGCGCGAACTATGTGCTGGTTGCACAGCCGTAGAGGCTCGTTCGTTCCGTAGATGTGGTTGGCCGTGGGAAAACGGTCGGCGCAATAAATTAGAAGGAGTGGTACTAGGCCATGGAAATTTCGCATACAGGTTATATATGACTTAGTTAAGAAAAATTCCAAGAATGGATGAAATCGGTCATTCTCCAGGGGTACCTCCCTTGGACCTATAATAAAAATTTTTGAATTTCAGCTCCAAAAATTGCGATATCTTCACGAAAATTGGTAAATATGTTATTCTTGTAATACCAAAAATATTTGAAATCGGCCAGTCCAGAGATACTCCTACTCCGTTGGGCCTATAGTAAAAATTTCGTTTCATAAAATGAAAAATTTGCATATGATAGGCAAAAGTGGTCAAATAATTTTATTATCCAAACTGTTGCTGACATTTGAAACCATAAATATTTTTCCATGGACAAGAAGGCAGTTCTTTTGCAAAAATCTTCAAACTTTGTGGTATCTATAGGATACTCGCAGGAAATAGTAATTAATATAACTCGTAAAGTTATTCAAAATTTCTATATCAATATTTGTAATTAAAGAAAAGAGTTCCAAATTGTTAAATGCTTTCCTGGCAGTATTGCCGTCATTTGATGTTCCACTACCATTTGCTTTAGGCTTATCTACATGAAGGCCCATTTCTTCCCAAAACCTCTTTTGTACTTCTTTTGTATGAAGTTGGAATGCTTCCTTATCTGAAGCTTCCTTTATTTGCCACTTTTTTAGTTCGATTCTATAAGCAATTTATAYAACGAATTCAAATACTCGAATCCATGCATGTAGCGGGTTAATACCATATCTAAGGGATGTAAGTTTGGGTTTAAAAATATCAGAATTAAAATTTTTAGTTGTTACGAATTGTTTTGGTGTAGCACCACATATTTTGCATTTTTGATTGGARTTGGTGTTTGTTATAACATTTAGTACATTTCCATCAATCAAAGTCATATGCAAATCATAATTGACAATAATTTTTTCTCCGTTATCAAGGCAATATTCAAATGGATTTAAAGAAGATATTTGCATATCTAGCTGACTATTTTCTGATAGAATTAGAGTTATAGATTCTTTTGCTAATTGCATTCTTAATGGCCTGCGAAACCGCACTGATTGCGTAGTGCGATTCCTCCAAATAATTTTGCCAGAACTGTCCAACATTTGTAAAGGTATAACGGCAGTGATTGATTAAAAAGTTAAGGTGTACTTGTCTCAAACCTTTGTTTAAACATACTTTGCCCCGTTGTACCGTCAAACCAATAGCTAGCAATTAAAACAACATTCGAAATGCCATGACGTGCAAAACATCTTTTCGGAATAAAAGAATGCGTTGTGCGCTTCTTCTGCTGAAGA
>NW_017537173.1:63961-71465 GCF_001853355.1 Bactrocera latifrons
AAAAAAAACAACATCGTCATTGTCTTCACAAGAAAGATCACTTGCCAGCTTCCTCYTAAGCCGATCTTTTGCATCTGTGTAGCTAACGTTTGGTATTCCTGCTTTACTTGAACAGGATTTTTCAAAATCATTTTCAGAAATTTCAATAATAGTTGTTGCGGAAACCCACTTCCATTATAAATTTATTTCTTTTTTTTCCTTTTTAACTATTATCGAACAGCTGTTTTCTTACAATATTTTACTGAACTGTTTACAAGTTTGTTGTTGCTTCAGAAGCATCATGTTTTAAAACTCATATTTAGAACAGAGTTGCCATATCCAAATAATTTTTTATATATTTTAGACCACTGAAATGCCTCATTTAATACTGCGTACCYATTTTTTTGAAATAAGAAAAAATAATTTTTGGATTTATGCCTAAAAATTTGAATTTCAGACCATTAGTGCAAGGTATAGTACAGCCTTACAAACGTATCAGCATTCCTGAAGTCATTCCCACATCTGAATATGAACCCAAGTGTCCTGTATGCCTGTGATGTAATTTTGTCAATGTGCCCGGCGAACTTTAGTGCATTGTCAATCATGACACCAAGATCTTTTATTACTGTGACTTCTTCTAGCTGATGATCAGCGATACGGTAAACAGCTGGACGACGACTCAAAGACCGTGACAAGAACATCACCACGCACTTGTTTAAATTTAAACTCAATTTATTTTCGTCGCACCACTCCTCAAGTCTATCAAGGTCTTGCTGTAATGCACTAATATCATCGACCGTGCTTATCTTCTTGAAAATCTTGAGGTCATCAGCATATAGTTAAAACTCCGACGATTTTTTGTCCCCAATATCGTTGACAAATATGCTAAACAACACTGGCCCCAGATGGAAACACTGTGGGACACCAGACGACATATAGCCATTGACTCGCACCTGAAGGAAAGAATCAAGTACGAGTTAAACCAATTCAATACATTTCCCGCCACTCCGTAGCGATCCATCTTCGCTATTAAGAACTCATGATCCACCATGTCAAAGGCTGAAGTCCGTGTAGATAATGTGAACTGTTTCACCCTTGTCCAACGCTCTCAGCACGTAATCGACATACAGGTAAAGGTTTGTAGCCGTAGACCTGCCGCCAAAGAACCCGTGTTGCATGGTCGAGATCGTATTCCTTAAGGCGAAATGCACCTGCTGCAAAACAAGTTTCTCAAACAACTTTGCCATTGCCAGCTGTATGCATATTGGTCTGTAGTTGGACAGCTCAGATCTCGACCCTGCCTTGTAAATTGGACAAATATACGAGCGTTTCCATGACGACGGAAAAATACCCATCTTCAGTGATTTACTAAAAATGTGGGTTATTGGTTCGGCAAGTCCGACTGCACAGCTCTTCAGTAATATGTTCGGTATTCCATCTGGTCTAGTTCGCAGCGGATGGTGAGTTCCGATAATTTCACATCGTAGCTAGTCGATGTTTCCACAGCTTGAGCTGTGGGCATTGGTTCCCCATTATCATAAACTTTCTCCGCATAGATGCTGCCAAAGAATGACGCAAACAGATTGCTCACTTCCCCACCCGTCGTAGCTACACTGTCTTTCCACGACACATCCATATTGTTCCGTCTCCTGCTTTTGATGAATTTCCAAAACTGACTCGAATCCACCCGTACAAGCTCCTCCATCCTGGATGTGTAGGCGCTGTAACACCCTTTGCCGGTTCTTTTGCATTCCGACCGCAACCGGCGAAAAACATTGTATTCGTAACTAGTTTTTAATCTCTTGTATGTTGCATGCGCATCCTTTTTGGCAGAAAACACCTCCACGTCTCGTACAATTGCTTGTTTGATTGTTTCTATCTTTCCTAAAGATTAAATACGTATCGTCTACCAATTCACTGTCTGATATTGGTTCATGAAGCCATGACTCGCTAACACAAATCAAGTCACATTTATGTCCTGCTGATGAGATTAAGAACTCTTTTAATTTTGTTCTTAATCCTCGAGTATTATGATAGTATATATGTTACTTACGAATCTTTAGGCTTTTCTTTTGGGGCGCGAAAAATCTGCTTATCGACTATCCTCGGCACCCCATTAATTAAAAAAGATGCTCTTGCTGGGCTCGAGTTAGGTTCGCCTTAAATGAAATGCCTACCGACTTCTCAGACTCCGGCACGTTGAAAGCAATAACCTCTCTTTCTCGCTTATTGCGATCATGTATCTCCGATATTATAATGTTGGGATCCACATTAAGTGCATCGAAGGATTTTAATTTATTCTCGACAGCGCCGACTCTCATTTTTAATTGCTTATAATGCTGCGAGATTTGCCAACTTGTTCAAGCCCAGCCGAATCCCTGCAACGCTGGTCTGAATATTTTTAATTGTTTTCTTGAACGGTGCTATATATTTCTCAAACATTTTCAAATCATTGTCGTCCTCATCACTGTCAGTGACGGCCTCAATAATACTAACCTCTGAGTGACAACCAGAGCATCGCCTGTAAATTTTTACAACTATTGCAGCTAATACTTCCTGAGTTTCCCCTTATAATCTTGGAGCAAGTTATACACACGTGTTTACTCGATGCCATTGTTGCCATATTATATATATTTTAAATTTTATGCACTTTAAATTTGTAACCTGGATTTATACCTGTATACAATCGCGGAATTCAAATGAAATGAATATGAAACTTATTACAAAACGGGAAAAACAGTACATTGCTTAGTTGTAACAATTTCCAATTGATAAATGTGAAGATAATGACAAAACGGACAACAAAAAGAACGGTACCTTGTTTAGTTGTAACAATATCCGTTATAGAAAATGTAGTTTAAAGAGGGTGATATACCCTATTTAATATAACTTTTAGATTACCTTTCCTGGCCGATCCAACACCGGGGTGTGTCAGATTTTTTTTGAATAAATCTCCTTGTTGCGTTGGCGGCCTGACCGATCAAAAATAATGATATATTAAGAAAAGGGCCAATGATTTATGTATTTGGGGTATAATCTTATTTTTTATTTATTTTTTTCGTTTGATAAATGTGTAACTATGGCAACACTTATTATCTGTCAACAAGGAACACTTTTGTTATTGTGCATGGAATGAAAATTGTGTTAAATATAAAATGCTTATTTTAAGCAAATAACTAAATAATCACTGAAAAATAAATATGTAGAAACAATGTTATGAAATGTAACTGCGTAAAAAGTGCATAATATGAAACAAATAATTACTGGAAATCAAGAAATTTAAAGTTGAAATTGCAAAATTTGCAAAATTTTCGACTTTAAATGCAAATATCTCGAAATCTATAAGTTTGCGGCGGCAACAATTATATATTTTCTTAATCTGGGGCATCAGCCCTATCCAACCATACCACTTTTAACCCCGAAATCGTGGGATGGTATACTAAAGCCGACCCAAAAAATATATAGGGTGCAAAAATTCCCAAATTTCGAACATTTCAAAAAGCTATTTCACTACATTTAACACACTTTATGCACATGTTTCACATCAAATTCATTTAATTAAACTGCAAATATTTAAACAAATGCACAAATGTCCACTTTTTGCAGGTGTTTATAAGCAAAAAATCTATATTATAAAAATCACTTTTTACACTCCTATTGAGCATCATTTATGTGCTAACAATTGAGGAAATGAGTGCTGCCCTATGATAATAAGCAAATATGAGCAATTTCGATATATTCCTCTTTCTTTATTTAGTAATCTTAGTTCTAAGAAAAACAAGTGTGTATAAACCATCTTTCAATGCAAATGGATTTTTTCTTATTTAAATTTAATAAACAACTTGGTAATATTATATAATCATACTAGTTGACCCGGCAGATGTTTTTATAGAGTGCAGAATATTTTTTGTTGGTCCATTTTTAGCGAGCACAAAAAAACAGGATGGTTTACCCACTCGAGAGCATGCTACGTACAATTGCCCGTCTGAAAACATGGTGTAGTCAAATCTAAGCCACATATAGACATCGTTTGGCCTTGGGTTTTTTTGATTGTCAATGCAAATGCCAATCTAATTGGAAACTGAAATTGTTTGAATTGAATTGGTACATCTGTAGGTATGATAGGAATCCGTGGTATTAATATGTTTTCACCTTTGAACTTGTCATTTAAAATGCTGGCTTCGATAACGTTTTTCATCAATTTTCGAATGAATGAATAATCGCGTACCGTTGCACAGCCGTGGCGGGTTTAAATTACGAAGCAAGATAACTGGAGATCCAATCTTCAATAGTAAATTATGCGGTGGCATGCCTCACAAATCCAGTGAGTTGAAATATTCTGTGAGAAAATGGACAGCTTCACTTTCACCGGAAACTGTATCAATAAATTTGTATGACACCATTTCCCTGGCCACAACTGTTGTATCTTCAAATGTAAATTCTCAACGTCTGCATTTTTTGCTGTTAAAATAGCTCTTTCTGCAAGCCACTCAAGATTTATGCACTGTATGTGTACATCGGAAAATAATTGAATTTTACAGAAATGGGTCGGTAATTTTACGTATCCAGTTTCATCTGTAGGAACTTTTCTATCACCGATATCTAAGAGTTGTTTAGAGAATGTTTCAGCGGATGGATCTTGAAGCATTTGAACGCGCATATTTACGATGTACTTTTTCAACATTACGCCACAATGGAAATGATTTTAAGCAAGCGTTGATCTCATCAGCGTATGTTGAACGTGGAATTACGGGAAGTGTTTTTCTAAAATCACCTGAAAGCACCAACAGACTACCGCAAAATAGTTTGTCGTTTTTTTTAAATATCTTTCAATGTCTTCTTCAAAGCCTCAATTGAAAGTTTATGTGCCATAGTTCATTCATCTTAGATGATAATTTTACCATGCCATGTACGATTGTTTTTTAATGTTACACACTGCGTCAGGGTTATTTGGAATATTTAGTGGCAGCTTAAATACTGAATCAGCTGTTCTGCCTCCATGCAATAAAGTTGCCGCAATGCCCGATGATGCAACGGTCTATGCGATGCCATTATTTGATGGTATTTCAGCAAGAATTAGTGAAATAAGGAATGTTTTGCCAGTTTCACCCGGTGCATCCAAAAAGAAGAATCCTGTTGAAACTGCGAGTAAAATACGGTCATAAATGGTTCTTTACGCTTCATTCATTAGTGGGACATTGCGAGTAACAATCGCTGCAATTTCTACAGTGTTGTACTGCAGATGTTGGATACTGTTGCCCATTCACTTTACGTATACTTGTGTCTTGAAATAATAATGGGCCAGTGACATTAACCAACAACAGTCGAAGATAAAAGCACTCAGTTTGTCATAAGAAAGTTAAAACTAAAAATTTCGTCCGAAAATTTAAAAAAAAAAAAATTATGCTTTTATAAGGGTTGATTATAACTTCTTGGTATGTAAAATAGGTAGTAGACGATTTTCAGACCTACTAAATGCGCATATAAAATTTGCTAAAAATCGGTAAAGCCGTTTCGGAGAAGTACGATAACTAACATTGTGACATGAAAATTTTATATATTAAATTACGTTATAAAATAATAAAATACTAGGGTTACCCCCGAGTACTGGCTCGACCAGAGTTATTTTTTTAAAGTGCGGCCGAAGGTCGCCAACGCAGAAAGGAGTACTACGCGACAGTACTTCAGTCACCACGGCCGCGCTTTATTAAATATAAATCATATATCAGATTGTCAAAAAAGTCTTGCGGTATTTTTTATTGAATTTTCAATAGTTCATAAAATTTTTTTTGATGACTTATGCCCAGCTCTTGATCGATGCTACGGCTGCTACCATGCCGGTCTCTTTTGAGTGTGGCGCATCTTCGACCACCTCTACACCTGAACGAAAACGTTGAAACCATCGTTGTGCGGTGGAAATGGAAACTGTATCGGGTCCATACACTGCACAAATTTTATTGGCGGCTTGAGATGCATTTTTGCTTTTATCGTAGTAGTACTGTAAAATATGCCGTATTTTCTCTTTATTTTGCTCCATGTTTGCGACGCTATAACTCACGAACGACTTAAAAGAAACGACAATCAATACGTGTTAACGCTTGAAATGAGCTTTCCAAAAAGGTATAGCGTGACCCGATGCGACGAAATAATTTCTACTTTTGTCAGATTGAGATCTTGTTTTTTTGCCACTTTCGGCGTAATCGGCGTTTTTCTGCTACTATTTCTTTAATTTCTTTGGTATACTTATGACCTGCTGTGAGGTTTCTTTTAATTGGTGTGGTATTCCAGGCTGCACATTAAATTCGTTATCTAGCTCGAATTGCAACTTATTTTTACGTGACTTTACACATTGTATAGCATTTGCTTAAAGTATTCCCAATCAGTATTTTTTTTTGTTAGCGAAAGTGGAGGTTCCTTCATAACAACACTTTCGTGTAGTGTTAAATATACTGGTGAATGGTCATAGGTCATATCCAAACCACTTTCTATGCACATACATATAATTTGGGAAGATATATTTTGTAATGAAAAAATCATTAATATCTGGTGTTTTAAGAGGATCTTTCGGCCAATAAGTTGGTATTCCAGTAGACATGACACTCTCATTGCACCCAGTTGAAGAGCTTTCAATAACTCTCTGCCCTTTGTAGATATAAGCCTCGAGCCATAGCGGGTATGATTTGCATTAAAATCACCACCCATTATTAATCGGTTTTTATGGCTATTGATCAGTTCTAGATAGCTATGGCATTTTATTTGATGTCTTGGGGGACTGTAAACTGATAAGTTTTTGTCAATATCTATCGTTACCGTTATTTCTTGAAATTCATCTGTAGATATGCGGTTTTCTTCGTGGTGTTTTATGTTGCTTTTTATTATAATAGCAGCTCGACTGCGTACAAAATTGTTCGGATGTATTGAATGATACATTTCGAAGTTTCTGAAATTTAATATAAGTTTGCTTGCTAAAATGGGTCTCAGGTGTTAAGAATACGTTAATTTGTTCATTAACGAGTATTGTTTCTAGTTAATTTTGGTGTTTAGCTAGGCCATTTGCGTTCCTTGGCATAATTTTTAGGAATTTAGTCGTAATATTTTTTTTTTGTGTACTGATTTTTCGAGCTTCTGAAGCCTCTTCCCAAGTGAAATGATAAACTCATTTTGTTTTGTAAGCTTTCCTAAGATTTGTTGAAGGATGCTAGCATCATTTGATACATACATACATTTTTTGCCTCATCATTCGTAATTTTATATATTTTTTGGTAGGGGAAGGTGGGGAATGTTGGGCATAGTTTTGATTTCGGTTAAAAAGTCACATAAAAGTTATTTTTTCTGAAACTTCCAAAGCATGGATTTGTAGTGCGAGTCGTAACCTTCCTTTTGATAACATTGGTTTGATAAAATTCTACAAAAATTTAAAATTTATAGCCATTGGCGCAAAAAACCTGATTTTGCGATTTTGAAAAAAGGCGGGGAATGTCGGGCCAGTCTGTAAATCGATTAAAACATGGTTGTTACCGATGAA
>NW_017537173.1:73575-75300 GCF_001853355.1 Bactrocera latifrons
AAATGTGAAAAAAATCAACTGTACACAGAGTTGAAAAAAAACTTTCGGAGTGTCGAATTTCTTTTTGTTGTCGCAGAGAGGTTATAACACGTGTTCACAGCTCGAGTGCTATATAGAAAATGAGCTTAGTATGAGACGAGCCGATGACAGTTGGTTGCAGCTGTCAACCTATCCTAGGGAAAAAAATATCGCGCTGGCCGGGGATTCCCCATGTGCCCAACATTCCCCACCTACCCCTATTTATAGTTACCCGATATCATTATTGGAGGAGGTCGTGAGATTTTCGTTTCTGTTTGATTTCTTTCGACTTCTTTTATGGTATTTGATGTATCTAGAACCCCAAGTTGAGGAGATACTTCAGCTTTCCTTTTTTTCCTGGGCCTTCAAAATCTAAACTCTTTCGCGGGAGAGCTCTTCCGCATCTGTTGCATACCATTCAGCATTTATTTTGTTATTTTTAGGACTTATATTATTTGTTTTTAGGTTCTTATTTTCGGCTTTGGGAAATGTTATCTCTTTCTTTAATACGGCGCATAATCGCTCTATTGTTTCCAACTGTCTGGGTTATTGGTTTATAATTGTTTCATAATGAGTTAGTTTATTGCCGTAGTCTCTGGGTTTTCGGATGTTTTGCCACCACCAGGTGGAGGCGTTCGAACATTTTTCATATTGAGCCAATATTTAGCAAAAATAACTATATGGCAACTATTACATGAAACATTTACCAATTTCGGTGTATACTTCTAGGCTAATCTAAAACAGGCAGAGAACGTATATCATAGAGAAGGTTCACGGCGCGGAGAACGTAAAAATATTTTTGGCTAACAAAATGCGATGAGCGTGTTTCAAAACAGCAAGCTCAGAACTAGAAATTTTAACAGAAATGAGTAAACAGAGCTGAACATTCAATGAAGACTATACATACATATGTATATGTATATGTATGTACATATTTAAGTACAATTCAAATGCAAATCATAATATCGTTTATCAGAAATAATAATGTGCGCGCACTGCTCTATATGTACATATGTATACATATCTGCGTACACATGTAAATATGTCGCCCGCATAAACTACAAATATTGTTCTACAAAAACAACAAACGTCTCAAATAGCATCAGCAGCATCACAAGTCAATATTGCAGCCAAATAGTAGATGACCAAATTTGTAGAAAAGTACACAACAACAATATTTTCATTCATGAACGCAAGCGCACTTTCAATAGGCAAACTTGCTTTATTCATAAAAACAAACACCATTACATCTTCCCGAGCATACCTGTCGGGGTGATCGACGTGTGTTTGCCGGTGTGCCCAACAAAATAAAAACTATTAGAATTTGGATACAATTCAGATATACATATATTTGAGTTGGTGTAATATAATGTGAGTGGGTTAGTATGTACAATTGTATATTTGTGTATGGGTTTATACAATAATACAATTTAAGGGTTAGTTATAAATAATTATAAATTTTCAAATGAAACCTGTGTGGTTAATTTTTTCCGCGTTGAGATGATGATTATGCTGCTGTTGTTGCTGCTAATACTGCTGCTGTCGCTGTTGTTGTTGTTGCTGCTAATATTGCTGCTGCTGTTTGGCGCCTGTATGTCCGTCCGTTGTGGTGATTCGTTTTATTGTGTCTTTCTGTTTGTTGGGTACTTCGCTGTTATGTTGGCGCTGTTGGGTGTTTTTTGCATTGTCTTCTAATTCGTATTTAGA
>NW_017537173.1:75495-78527 GCF_001853355.1 Bactrocera latifrons
ATCACGGTGCTGTTATCGGGGTCGAGTAATCTGGGTTTCATTAATCTTGGGTAGACGTCAGCTCCCAGTTCCAGCATGATTTTGTCATTCTTCCAGAATGTAGGGTCGGCTAGGACTAAGTGGTCGAACTTCTTAGTAATTTCGCCACTTAAGTCACGGTTATAGGGTCGGGTCGGTAAATCGTGCGTCTAAAGGCAGTTAACTTCGACATGCCAGTCGGAATCAGTTAATGATCCCATGACGCCTTTGCATATACGATGCGAGTCGAGGTACGTTTTCGGTAACCTCAATCTTTGAACCAGTTCTGACGCAATTATAGTCACCTTTCGGGTCGGGTTTATTATGGCTCGTATTTTATTCCATTTGCCATCGTGTTTAATTTTGATCATGACTGTTGGTATTAGTGTAACGTTGGCTTGGTCAGTAACGTGGGTAGATCTTTTTTTCTATGCAATCTTTCTTCGGTCTTTGATGTTTTTCTGGTTCTTTGCAGAACAACCTGGGGTGCCCATGTAGGGTTGAATGATATTCCCCATTACACGTGGCACATCGTTTTGTACTCGTGCACTTTCGGGTGAAATGCGATCTGGCCAAGCAATTGACGCAGTACTTATACTTAATGGCTGCGTCAAATGCAGTACTATACGTAACGACTGCGTTTTCGTTGCTGTTCATTTGAGTGAATTTTGAACATGTTACCAGTCTGTGATTTTTTTTACACAATCCACAGGCGACGTGTTTGTGTGTTCGTTTTTATGAACGGCTATAAGAAAATAAGATTAATTATTTGGTAAAGTGACTACTTTGGTTATTGGGCATGTAATTGTTCCCTGAGAGGTACGTATGTCAAGTACTCTTGCTTTATTGTCTGCACCGAGATACGTTTTTTCGATGCGACCAAGTCTCCACTCATTTGAGGGTAGTGTTTCTTGACGTACAACTACCATAACGTTGACGTCAATGTTGAGCTGATGGTATTTCCACTTGTATCTTTTGTGGAGTTCTTTCAGATATTCTTCTTTCCATCTTTTGCAGAAGTGTTGATGGAGTATCTTCAGTTTCTGCCATCTTTGTGCAATGCTTAGATGTGCATCTTCTAAGTTGGGTTCTGCTGGGATTAATAAAGGGGTACCTATTAAGAAATGGCCTGAAGTTAAGGGTTCTAAATTTGTTGGGTCTTCACTTAATGGGTTTACAGGGTTTAAAAGGCGAGAATTCAAGCAACTTTCGATTCGGGTTAAAAGGGTAGCTAGTTCTTCGAAAGTGAATTTCTGGTTCTGAGACACCTTTTTCAAGTGACTCTTTAAACTTTTCACTCCTACTTCCCAGAGTCCACACATGTGTGGAGCTCCTGGAGGATTAAAGTGCCAGTTGATGTTTTGGTGTGCTTCACTAGTTGTTAATTGAGTTTTCAATGACTTCATGAATTCCCGCCGATCTTTAATTAAAAGTTTAGACGCTCCAACGAAATTAGTACCATTGTCCGAATAGAGATCGGCGGGACATCCGTGCCTGGAGAAGAAACGTGCGAATGCGGCCATGAATGCGTTGGTGGTGAGATCACTTACTGGCTCTAGATGTATTGCTTTGGTTGCAAAACAAACAAATACACATACATAACCTTTTGTGATCAGACATGCTATGCCGGTGTAATTTTTTATGTCGTAGGGACCAGCGAAATCGACTCCTGTTGCTGCGAATGGACGAGTTAATGTGGTACGTTCTGCGGGTAATGCTGCCATAATCTGAGTAGTGTTGCGCTTTTTGTGCAAAACGCAAGATTTGCACAGATGAATGGTAAACTTGATGAGGGTTTTCAGCTTCGGTATCCAAAATACTGAACGCATAAGTCGTAACACCAGCTGGTTGCCGCCATGAAGGGTTATTAGATGGGTAAATTGGGTGAGTAGTTTGGCTAATCGACTGCTATAGGGTAGTATAATCAGATAACGCTCGCTGTATGATAATGCTGGTGAATTACTCAACCGACCATTGAATCGCATTATTCCTTTGAGATCGATTAAAGGGTTTAGGGTCAAAATTGTATTTTTTTTGGGTAGGCTGGTTTTTTGGGTTAAGGCTTCATAATCTTCCTGGAAATACTTCTTTTGGGATAAAATAATTAGCTTCGTGCGGGTAGTGTTGAACTCTTCTGGAGTCATTTGAAACGTTGTGTATGACTGTTTTGATTTATTGGATGACGCATTCGAACAGAATCTGAACAAATATGTTACAATTCGAATGGCTTTGGGTAAGGATGAAAATCTGTCCAGCATATCCTCTTGAGTTGTGCTCACGAAGGTCTTGATTGGTCGGAGTTCCAGTGTTGTATCGATTGATTTTTTCGTCTCTGGCCAGTGTATCGGGTCGAGTGTTAGCCATTGGGTTCCGTGCCACCAGAGGTCGTTGTTAACCATTTCCAGAGGTTTGCTTCCGCGAGTAGCTAGATCTGCTGGATTGTCTTGACTTTCGACGTGAGTCCAATTTTCGGTTCCAACCTTTTCTGCGATTGTGGCAATTCGGTTAGATACAAAGGTTGTCCATGTGCATGGGGGTTTGCTAAGCCATGAAAGAACAATTGTGGAGTCCGTCCAAAGGTGAGTACGGTATTGGGTTATACTTATTTGGGGTAGGGTCGCATCTACCAGCGCCGCAAAGTTCTAGTCTTGGTAACGATATAATTTTTAATGGGGCCACACGAGTCTTAGATACCAAAAGGGTTGTCCAGGTATTTGTGGTTGTAGAAACACTGATGTATAGGGCTGCTGCATAAGCTTTTTCAGATGCGTCAGAGAATCCATGAAAATTGATGATCGCCGATGTCGAAAAGTGGGTCCATCGAGGAATTTCAATGAGATTTAAGGAATCGTAGCCCTTTATGAATATTTTCCATCGATTGAGCGTTAAGGGTTTTAGACATTCATCCCAATCGGATTTGTCCAGCCATATCTGTTGCATTATTATTTTTGCTGTGACTACAACGGGGCTGAGCCAACCAGCTGGGTCGAACAATTTCGTTATATTCGATAATA
>NW_017537173.1:81161-86203 GCF_001853355.1 Bactrocera latifrons
TTTTTGTGGGGTTCTACGAAAGGCATCGTACGACTTGTTTGCCTTGTCGTATATCGCGTTGAGTTCAACCCTTTTTACTTCTAGGGTATAAATGGACTCATCTTCGGGTTGGGTGTCGTTATGTTCCTCAATGTATTCGAACAAATCGGAAATACAAAATTTAAATTCTTCCATTGTTATTAAAAATTCACGTAACCGGGTCGTAATAATTAATTAAATTTAAATGAAACAAATAACAAATTTGAAAAAATATTTCTTTATTTAAGTTTGAATTTGAATATGTAAATAAGCAACGAATTTATTTTTTTGTTTTATGAGTATATTTTGTGCCGCAAAATATAATGAGTGAAGTTCGGACGAACGAAAAATTTCCTAGTGGGTCTTTTGAAAATTTTCCTATCGGGTCGGTTTTTTGCTTGCTCACACTGCACTAGCAGTCAACGTTAATTTGTTGTTAGTTGAGCGGGTAATGCAACTAAACACAGTATATACGCGTAGGTAAGGGTGGGTGCCAAAGCAACGCTACTTGGCTCTCAAAAATTAAAGTGCGTATGTATGTAAGTGAACGGGTAAAGTGCAAAGCGGAATATGGCAATAACAAATTTTGCAAATACTTTGTGCTTAATACCGGTTAAGCAAAAGATTTGCTTTGAATATAATATTAATTTTGTTCATGTTTCACTATGCCGTTTTATTCCGATTTGCACTAATAAATTTATATTTTTAAATAAATTTGTGTTTGAGTACTTACAATATTTTTCCACGTATGAGTTTGTTGATAACTGATGAGTTTTGTGTAAATCCAAAGTGGTTTATTGGGTGGGTGAATATTAACCGGAGGATCCAAAATATGGTTGATTGGGTGGGTGAAAATATATGTATAAATCTGTTGATCCAAATGATGATTATTTGGGTAGGTTTATTTTAATAGACAGACAATCCGGCTCGAAGGACCAAAATATCGGGGTGATCGACGTGTGTTTGCCGGTGTGCCCAATAAAATAAAAACTATTAGAATTTGGATACATTTCAGATATACAAGATGTGTATAAGGGGTCGTATTCTATTTTGGTCATATGACCGAGTTCCAAATACTCGTTGATGGCCTTGTCGTATTCCGCYTTTATTTCGGGTYTTCTCGACAATGATTTTTCATTTCTAAGAAATTGAGCTAGAGCTATGTGTCTTGAGTCTGTCTCTTATACACATCTAGATGTGTATAAGAGACAGGATATATATATTTGAGTAGGTGTATAATGTGAGTGGGTTAGTATGTACAATTGTATATTTGTGTATGGGTTTATACAATAATACAATTTAAGGGTTAGTTATAAATAATTATAAATTTTCAAATGAAACCTGTGTGGTTAATTTTTCCCGCGTTGAGATGATGATTCTGTTGCTGTTATTGCCGCTAATACTGCTGCTGTCGCTGTTGTTGTTGTTGCTGCTAATATTGCTGCTGCTGTTTGGCGCCTGTATGTCCGTCCGTTGTGGTGATTCGTTTTATTGTGTATTCCTGTTTGTTGGGTACTTCGCTGTTATGTTGGCGCTGTTGGGTGTTTTTTGCATTGTCCTCTAATTCGTATTTAGACGAGTTAGGAGAACAATGCAGGGATGTGTTCATTTGGTATGAACAATACCTTTGCCCTCAAAAGTCTTTTCGCGACAATGACAAAAGCTAAAAATCATAAATTTAACAATTTCTGATATTTGTATGAGAAGGAAAAAGTGACAACCCCGGAAATATAAATATTCAAATATATTAGAATAAAATTAACAACATAGCGAAATGCATCAAAGAAAATATTCAATGTTCCTCCGATTTATGTGTACAGTGAGTCCCGGTTAAGTAGTACTCCGCTTAAATGAGAATCATCCCTCTTAACTGCTATATCTTGCTGCATCTCACGGTTTTTTTCTTGAAATACATAGAAGTTATTATTTTAAGTACTACTCGCTTAAGTATCCGCTCTCGCTTGTGTGCCGTATGACTGTATTTGTAGAGGAATGTAAAAAATATTTTTACGCGGCTTGCAAAAATCTGCGTCGGTATGTATGCAAGCTCATACGGCAAGGGAAGCAGTGGCAATTGGGGATCGTTCGTTTGTTTTTTCTACCAACAACACAATGTTGTGCTTTGCCGTCACGTCGGCCTATCGACGCATTGACTTTTTGACAAAGCATGAGCTTCGGACACTGGGTTTTCGTGACAAGGGAGATTTCGCATGAAATCCCGGGATTGAGCTGGCCATAGTATCAACACGATTCTTTCTTGGCTAAGCCAATTTTCTAGTGTGTTTTAGATCGTTATCCTGCTGGAATGTCCATTTTATGGGCATATTCCACCTGAGATATGGCAGCAAAACATTCCTTAATATCTCCGCGTACACATTTTAATCCATGATCCCATCGAACATATGTATTGGACACACACCGCTACTGGAAAAACCGGCCCATATCAAAATTTTAAAGCCACCGTGCTTTACTGTCTTGACTGTATAATTGGTATATACTCCCTGTTTGGAGGGCAATGGGCATAATGTCTAGAGCCTGCTCCATAAAACAAGACCATTTTCGACTCTTCTGTCCAAAGGATATTGCACCATTTTGATATTGGCCATTTCAAATGGTTTTTGGCAAACTCCGGACTTTGATATATCTTTGACTAAGTAAAGGCACCTTTCGCGCTTTCGCGCATTAAAATTTTCATTTATCAGTCGTCGTCGAATGGTTACGACACTGATCCCCAACTTCAGCTCCGCTTTTATTTTTCTGGAGGATGTAAAATGATTGTTTTTGTTGAAGCGCATTATTATTATTATTATTAAACGAACGACTATCGGCAATATACCAGTAATTTAAGTACATAAACAATTTATAATATAATATAATATTAATTATTATAATATGATATGCTTGAGAGGGATAGTGTATTTATAGACATGATGTTTAGAATGAATGACTGCAGGCAACAAGATTAGCGAATGAAAAGCTAGTGATAGTCGAGTAGCTTGCTCTTCAGGGTGGTAATAAAGTTGCTATATGATCTTCCATAGAACTCTATGTCATTATGCAGGGAGTTGACGAGAGTAGCGATGCGATTATGAGGACCGTGGTTCATAGTAATAGTTTTTAGATGACTGTGAGGTTTTGAGTAAACGTTTACATCTTAAGTATAAGTTGGCTGGGGCGAATTCAAAGCTATTGTTAATGTCTGATGCATCGATAATGCCGTTTACTGTTTTGAAGAAAAATGCTAGGTCAACAATTTTGCGACGAGAGCTAAGGCTATTTATTTTGAAGTATCGGGATATTTCATCAGGTGAGCAGCCATAAGATGGTTGGGCGTTAGGGTGGGTCGATTCCGGACATTTTTCGATTCGGGATTTCTAATGGTGCGGAAATGTTGCCTTACTTCCTGATTCCAATGCAAATTTTTGTTTTGAGATCGGATTGCATCTTCAACCCCAACTCCGGCCTTGAAATTTCGGAAATTTGCCTAAATTCATGAAATTGTCTACCTAGCGCCTGAAATAGGCATCTCATGGCAAAATGTATAAAACAAAAGTTATTTGTCACGTCTTTTGCTACCGAAATGGCGATCATGGTCGTAGGACGAACCGTTTCCGAGATACGAGCGAAAATGCGGCGCACAGCGCAAGGTGAAAATCGGCTATCACTCACATTCATTCACCTACGCCAAAGGACACGTTCGGCGAAATAGATCTACTATCATGCCTAGTTTCCATGTAGCACAATTTTAAATTCCACATGATTTATTCAGTTTCCAATACACAAATCAAGAAGGAGTTCATATAACGGAGTAAAACTTTGCAAGAATAATGTCTTTAATGTGTGCCAGCTTATGACCAAAAATTGTTGAGATGAAATAAAAACTGTTCAAGCCCATAGGTACCGAATATTTCGATCCAGTACCTACAGTTGACTTATGATTGAAAATGTCGGTCATAAATTTAACTGGAGTTAAAGGATAATCCTAATAATGAAAAGAGCTACAGAAAAAATGTTAATGACAAACTTGTATAAAATTTTATTTCCTACGAAAGAGCGCAAAATCGCTATATTAACACTTCTCGAGATATTCGGCTTTTTAAGTAAGGCTGTACACGGTGTATGTTAGCCAAAAATCCAAAAAAAATTCCATAAAGCCTTAAGAGCCAAATATCTCGAAAAGTATTATGCTCTCTAACCTTTTTTTCTGTCATTTATCTCTTGGAAAATTTTTACATCACTTTTAATACTAATTTTTAGGAAATTGTTTCTAGTATTTTAAAGGAAATTTCATGAAGGGATTAAAAGAAGTGAATAGTTAAAAAAACTACCATATAAATATATATTAGGCTGTCAAAAAAGTCTTGCGGTATTTTTTATTTATTTATTATTTTTATTTTATAACGGTTTGATGACTTTTGCCCAGCTCTTAACCGATGCTACGGCTGTTACTATGCCGGTCTCTTTCGACCAATTCAGCGATTTTATCGCAATTTTCGACGAACGACCTTCCGGAGCGTGGCGCATCTTCGACCACCTCTACACCAGAACGAAAACTGTATCGGGTCCATAAACTGCACAAATTTTATTGGCGGCTTGAGATACATTTTTGCCTTTTTCGTAGTAGTACTGTAAAATATACTGTATTTCCTCTTTATTTTGCTCCATGTTTGCGACGCTATAACTCACGAACTACTTAAAAGAAACGATAATCAATCAAACACCTGTTAGCGCGTGAAATGAGCTTTCCAAAAAGGTATGGCATGACCCAATGCGACGAATAAAACTACTGCAATTCCCACGACAGCCGGTTCTACGTACCGAAATAGACTCGGATTTCATCCGACCATGGGCTGTCATTTCGGCGATCTAACCCCGTTTGGATCGGTGAGTGTTAATTTGTGTGTGTCGTCACTGGAGCAACGCCTTGCAGCAGGGTTGCTCCATATCCTCCTGACTCGTGCTGGCATTGAGTCCAACCCGGGCCCGGAGGAATTCTTCTGCTGCGTTTGCGCGAAAAGGCTCCA
>NW_017537173.1:89333-102156 GCF_001853355.1 Bactrocera latifrons
ACGCAACAGACTTCCGACAGGCACTGACCACCATTCACAGTGGAGCCATCAACACCTTCACCGACTCCCTCCCCGTGAATGGCGTACTTGGAGTCAAATCACCACCCATAGCAGACGAAGAGCTCGAGTTGCCGCGAGAAACGCGAGTGACCCTTGCGCAACTTCGTTCTGGATATTGTAGCAGACTAAACTCCTACTTATCCAGAATAGACCCTGCCATACCCAACGAATGTCCTGCATGCAACGAGTCTCCGGTGTTCGAGGGATACATACATTTTCAAATGCGTACTTTCCGTTAATCATGGTTGCATCAGTAAAATTCCGCATAAGCCTTTTTAACGGAAGTCGAGTACCGCTCGGATTCAAATTACGCAATATCATAATAACTGTACCAACTTTGAGTTGCAAGTTGTGTGCTGGAAATCCTGATAACTCCAGAGAGCTCAAAATCTCCGTTATATAATTTACTACATCATCGGGATTTGTTATGGAATAAACGGATTTGTATGTCACCGAATCGCTAGCAATGGCGATTGAATGGCGAAATTCCGGGCGTGTACATCATTATTCTTTGCGGCAATAATTGCTCGTTGATTTAACCAAGCATAGTTCTAATAATTCTCACTAATGTTTGGGAAAACATGTTCAATAAGAGCTAATTGAGAGTCTACAAATCGGCAAAAGTCCTTGGTAAGAGCAATTAATCCAGATGTCGCATCAATAGGGACTTTTCCATTACTAACAGCTAACAATTGTTTGGAAAATTGTGCAGCATTTAGATCATTTTGAAGTTGAACTCTCATATCCCCCTCTCTCTCATCCACGGGGAATTACTGGCAACGTCTGCCTGAAATCGCCTGCCACCAATATTATCAAGCCGCCAAAGATGTTGTTATTTCGCCGAAGATCCTTCAGTGTGAAGTTAAGTGCTTCAAGTGATTTCTTATGTGCCATTGTGCACTCATCCCAAACAATGAGCTTGTATTGCAACAACAATTTTCACATTGCACTGGATCGCGAAATGTTGCATGTTGGAGTATCAATTGTGTTTAAATTGAGTGGCAACTTAAGCGCTGAATGTGGAGTACGACCGCCATCTAGAAGAGTCGCCGCAATTCAAGATGATGCTAACGCCAAAGATATGTCACATCTGGATCGAATAGTGGCCAAAATCAATGAAATGACAAATGTTTTCATTTGTTCCTCCAGGTGCGTCCAGGAAGAATAGACCACCGGTATTATTATCCACCGGTTTCATTAATGTGTCGTATACTTGTTTTTACTGTTCATTCAGTAACAGGACATTATTTCGAACGAAATCCTGCAATGTATCAACATTGTATTGCAGCTCTCGATTTAATTCTTGGTTGAATGCATCGTGCATCGATCGATTTAGCGCAATCATTCCTACTTTAATCAGTAGCTTGTTTGCAATAGTCAAGCATTGATCCTCAATCAGAAGCAATACTTCATTGTAGATTTCATTGGAAAGCACGTGGTGATGATAATTGCGAACAGCGTTCGTATTTGGTACGTACTTGATGAAACAACTGAATCCGCAAGTGTTACATGCTTCTAGGTATGTTTGGTATTGGTGGTCATTCACAGTTTTTAAATGCGCAAATAATTTTGGTCCACGAACATTTACCAACAGCAGTCGCAAATAAAAACATTCATCATTTCTAGGATGAACAGTATACATGTGACCTAGCGCATCAATGGAAAACACCTATGGCCAATCTGGAACTGGGATTCCTTGTTTGTGACGTTGTAATTTCTTTGTTGATTGATTCCAAGTGTAATACTTGGGCATTTCAACGTACATCAGCGTCGCTGAAAATGGATCTGTTTCACACATTGCAAAGAAGCTAGTCAATGTTGTCGATGGTGATCCCTCAGCTCGTTGTGCCGCATTAGGCTCAGTGAAGTAAACTCTATGGCCATTTTCCAAATGTACAACCGTGAGATATCTTTCATGAATTTTAAATGACAATAATCGCCACAGTGCTTCATTGATACTGACGTATCTGCCCATTTGGAAGTTGCTGATTTCGTCATTCGCATATTCCGACGGAATACCAAACACAGCCTTGTCACTGCCTTTTGTGACGTATTTGCATAAATATCTGATTGATTTGGCCGAATGACAACTCTCAACGATTTCGAAAATTCATGATAGCAGCGGGCAATATGGTACAATGAATTCATTTCCGATCTCAATCTCTTGATTTTGAACTTTAACTGAGATAGTTCCACCATTATCTTCTTTTGAACGCCGACGATAAACTGGATATCCATCCTTTTCTGTGACTGCTTCAGCAATCGTTTCTTCACTGCACGAAATCTCACACTTTCCCCCACCAAATCCACAGCGACCATATTCACAAACTGGACGAAGGATTATAGACTTGAGCTTAATATTGCAGTCGATGGCGTCAATATTCCGACTGTCAACAACCATCTGCGTGGAGCGGACCCGTCTCCTAGGAGCATCAAAAGGTGCTTTCTTGACGACGTCGTACAGTACGCCGACCGGACTTCTTACGCAACTGACTTTCGACAGGTACTGACCCCCTTCCCGTGAATGGCGTTCTTGGAGTCAAATCACCACCCATAGCAGACGAAGAGCTCGAGTTGCCGCGAGAAACGCGAGTGACCCTTGCGCAACTTCGTTTTGGATATTGTAGCAGGCTAAACTCCTACTTATCCAGAATCGACCTGACATACCGAATGTATGTCCTGCATGCAACGAGTCCCCGCATGATACTGGCCACCTCTTTGCATGCCCCACAAACCCTACTCATCTAACACCCTATTCCGTTTGGTCCAACCCCGTCGAAACAGCACGTTTCCTGGGCCTCCCGTTATTCGCAACACAAATGACCCTTATCACCCAAACGAGGATTAGATAACCGTTTAAACAACATTACCAACTGCTTCAGCAACTAACGGTCGCTGATATCGTTTTATGCACTTTCCATCAGCCACGCAAGGCGATAATGGATTTACTGCACCGCACGGTCCATGCATCATCTGTGTCGTCACAATGTCGTGTAAATGAGAATCAGGGACTTCTTCTTCTTAATTAGCGTACTTACCGCTTACGCGATTATAGACGAGTTAACAACCGCGTGCCAGTTGTTTCTTCTTTTCGCTACGTGGCGCCAATTGGAAATTCCAAGTGAAGCCAGGTCCTTCGCCACTTGGTCTTCCAACGGAGTGGGGGTCTTCCTCTTCCTCTGCTTCCCCCGACGGGTACTGCGTCGAATACTTTCAGAGCTGGAGTGTTTTCGTCCATTTGGACAACATATCAATATCATCGGCATACGCCAGCAGCTGTACACTCTTATAGAAGATGGTACCTTCTCTAGGTCCGTCCCGATTCTGACGGAGCTTTTGGTGCTGCCCTACGTCAGCTTACACAGCCGTATAAGTTTTGCAGGGATACCAAATTCAGACATCGCGGCATAAAAGCAGCTCTTTTTCGTGCTGTCGAAAGCAGCTTTGAAATCGAAGCTTTGAAGCGAGGAGTGTCGATCCTCCTTTCACGGGTCTTTTCCAAGATTTGGCGCATGGTGAATATCTGGTCGGTTGTTGATTTTCTAGGTCTGAAGCCACACTGATAAGGTCCAATCAGTTTGTTGACGGTGGGATTTAATCTTTCACACAATACGCACGATATAACCTTATATGCGATGTTGAGGATGCTTATCACACGGTAGTTGGCGCAGATTGTGGGGCCTCCTTTTTTGTGGATTGGGCATAGCACACTTAAATTCCAACCGTTGGGTCGTCCGACCATATTTTACAAAGAAGCTGATGCATGCTCCTTATCAGTTCTTCGCCGCCATGTTTCAATAGCTCGGCCGGTAATCGTTCGGCCCCCGCCGCTTTGTTGTTCTTCAGGCGGGTAATTGCTATTCGAACTTCTTCCTGGTCGGGCAATGGAACGTCTGATCCAGCGTCATCAGTTGGGGAATCGGTTTCGCCTTCTGCTGGCGGTGTGCGTTCACTGCCATTCAACAGGCTGGAGAAGTGTTCCTTCCATAATTGGTGCTCTGGGCATTGGTGACTATATCACCTTTGGGGGTTCTTCAAGAGTATGCTCCGATCTTGAAACCTTCGTTTTTTCGTAGAATTTTCGAGCATTACCCCTGTCGGCCAGCTTATCAAGCTCTTCGTACTCACGCATTTCGGCCTCTTTCCTTTTTTGTCTGCAAATGCGTCTCGCTTCTCTCGGTATCTATGCCATCCCGCACGTGTTGTGGTTGATCGTAACGTTGCGAGGTAGGCAGCCTGTTTTCTCTCCGCTGCAAGACGGCACTCCTCGTCGTACCAGCTGTTCTTTTGCACTTTCCGAAAACCAATGGTTTCGGTTGCAGCTGTACGTAAGGAGTTTGAAATGCTGTCCCACAATGCCCTTATACCGAGTTGTTGACGAGTGCTCTCAGAGAGCAGGAGTGCAAGCCGAGTAGAAAATCGTTCGGCTGTCTGTTGTGGTTGCAGCTTCTCGACGTCGAACCTTCCTTGTATTTGATGGCGTGCGTTTTTTGCTGCACAGAGGCGGGTGCGAATCTTGGCTGCAACAAGATAGTGTCTAATAATACAGATAACCATATTTCGGGCCCCGGCGAAGTTGATCAGCCTCAACCCATTGGAATGTTTCCTCGTGGAGGCTGAAATTAACGACCGTCGTGCCAAAGATACCTTCTTTGCCCACCCTGGCATTAAAGTCGCCAAGCACGATTTTTACATCGTGCCGGGAGCAACTCTCATTTGTGTGCTCCAAGCGCTAATCAAAGTCATCTTTGGTCACATCGTCCTTCTCTTCCGTCGGGGCGTGGGCGCGATTCAGCGATATGTTGAAGAACCTCGCTTTGATGCGGATGGTGCATAGACGTTCATTCACCGGAGTGAATGATAGTACTCGGCGACGGAGTCCCTCTCCCACCACGAATCCCACACCAAACTTGCGCTCCTTTTTATGGCCACTGTATTAAATCCCACAAGGACCTACTCGTCTCTGTCCTTGTCCCGTCCATCGCATTTCTTGGCCGGCGGTGATGTCAGCCTTTATTTTTACGAGGACATCAACCAGCTGGACAGCGGCACCTTCCCAATTAAGGGACCGGACATTCCAGGTGCATGCCCTCAATTCGTAGTTCTTATTGCGTTTGCCATGGTCGTCATCAAAAGTGGGGTCTCTCATCCGAGGCTGTTGTTGCTTTTTCATTGTGTTGATATGATGTTATCCATTTCATTTGAATGTAATTTGTTCAGCACCCAAATTAGGATATGAGCATGCGGTAGTCAACGCTTCTGCCATTCCACCGAGTTCATATAACAACGTGTGTCACCAAAAACTCGATACTTAGTAAGCACATATGTATATCATAACCTTGAGTTTTTGTTCAAATACTCTGGCGATTAAGTCATAGTGATCTTGCGGTTTTTGGCCCGGTTCCAACTCACGTCCAATTTCCGTCCACTTTAGATTGCATGTGAACGTAATAAATAAATCTGGAGTTCCATAATTTCGCACGTACGTTATATCGTCTTGAGCGTATTCGTGCATGTGGCGCGGTCTTCCGATATAAAACGATGGGAGAATCGTCAGACGTCCAATGATCTGAACATTACCATCTGAATGAATAGCACCACGCAAGTGTATATAGTCCTCAGATCGTAACTTTGCCTGATTGAACGGATGAACGCAAAACGTTCGGTTTCGACTTTGACATACCTGTCGACAACGAATTGCTGGAATAGCCGACGGCACTTCACTTGACATTCTCCTCAAGTGTACGAATCATCATACGATACGCATAGTAATTCATTGCGCTCAGATTTGTATTCGTTGATACGCCTGAAAATGCAAAATTAAATGAATTGTTAATAGAAACCAATAATAGCAATAATTAGTGTATGAATATTGTACCTGTAATTGGATCGACCATCTTCAACGTGATATCGTGTACGTCTTGCCCTTGGCAATAAATGGTTGGATATTGTAATGCATCGCACAAACAATGTCTCTCGTTTACACGATGCATGATAATGCTTCTTCGCTGAACGACAATGTCTCGTGATTTAGTTGGATCGCCAACAATAATTGCAGCAACATAATGAACGGTGGGTGCATTGAATCTTCGCATATGTTCACCTGTTGGGGTACAGTCCGCTCTTATAATAAATTTGTGCGTATCCGATGGCATTCGTTCCAAAGCTGTTTTGAACACAGTAACCACAGCAATATTAGCGTGAAAAAATGCTTTAAACTTTTCAATAATTCGTCTCTTTAACTGTTGTGTTCTCTATATATTGCACCACACATTCAGCTGATCCATCATCCAGGAAAAGAAATTTATGTGGTTCATCTGGTGTTGGCACATTGAACCATGCAAATGATATATTTGTCCTTGTATCTGTAATTGTAAAGAATACTCTGTAACTTCTGATTGTGTGATGGTGTAGTATGAGGTGTATATGTAGTTGTTATGTATTGGTTATGTGTGTCGTATCTTTTACCTTGCAAGTCGGCATGAAGCTGCCTTCTCAAATGATATTAGCTCCAAAGAGGGCCATGCAAAAGCAGTTATTGTATTCAAAGATGTTTGGCTGGAATCGGGACCACTTGCATCGAACAATGGTTTCAGTGGCTGTGGTGGTGTAAGTAATGGATCCAGTTTGACTTTTCCACTTGTTTAGCACAATCCAGCCGTTTATTTTTTGAACTTTAACGCATTGCAATATCGGCATCCAATATCTAAATTTTCATCATCACTGTAGTTCGCAGTGGGATCATATTGGAACGCCAAGCGATTTTATGATGCTAATGGTCTTCGTGTCCTCACGCGTTGTCTCAATCGGGCATTTTCTCTTATTATATTTTGTCTTCCTTTGCTTAAGTTCTGTGAATACACATGTTGCTGGCTTGCATGTCTTGTGCGGCGGCCGATGTTCGCACGTCGTCCTTTAAGCATTTTGGACTATGAATTTAACCTCAAATGCACGATCCACATGATTTACACAGTTCAACTTACCACCTTAAACACAAATGCCTGCTGTTGAAATTGAATAAAAAATTTAACAATACACGTGATTGATTTGATGGTTTCTAAATGAAATGTTAGGAAACGAATAACTTTTTTTGTTTTAATTTTTTTTTTTCACAGTGAACACAATACCGGTTTGTCACATGAAATTAACTGAGCAGCACAGTGAACACAATACCGGTTTGTCACATGAAATTAACTGAGCAGAGAGCAATGAGTAGCTGTCAAACAATGTATCACGCGCTGGCGCCATCTACTTAAAATATTGGTTTGTAGTACATGCTATGTATCAGAGATGGCGCTGTATGTAAAAAAAGATTTTCCCGCTTTTCTGTTGAAATTTTTTCCTGAATTTTCTTCGCTATAAACCTCGCGGAGCCCGAGACCTTTCCAACGAATGCAGAACCGTGAAAATCGGTTCGTGCGTTCTGGAGTTATAGCGTCAGGAAGGAAAACCTGGCTCATTTTTATATAGTAGATGTGATTGTAATGTAACATTTTTGTATATTATAATTTTATATTATATAAAAATCATGTCACAATATTATAAAAACATTAATCATAATATAATATTATATATTAATTTAGAATTGCGTTCAGTCCTAAATTCCTGGAAAACCGTTGAAATGGTGCGAGTTTACACAATTCGTGGAAAGTCAACTAAATTGTGTTAAATTTAAAAATGTTGGCGATCGCCTTTGCATTTATATTATAATTAACTATAAAGGTGTTAGGAGGGTTTAAGAGGTACTGGGCTATTTTTCAAAAATATAATATGATATATCAATATATGTATTTTAACAATGTCTCCTGAAATTTTGTTTCCCGAAAATTGATTTGAAAGTTAAAAATTCGACCGTTGAGACCTCATCTCCCTGGGTGTCTTACAAAAAAAGTGCTCTCGTCGTGGACAGCATAACTTTTTATTGGTTTATCTAAAATTAAAAAACTAAAAATATTCAGGCAATATTACGATTTTTTTTTGGCGCCGCGATTTGATGGTACGGATGGATTCGATTCGTTAGTTGACTGTCGACGCGRATAGACGTGCGTGCGCATCGTTGCCATATTTTCAAAGTGTTTTTTTCGGTGATTTTCTTTTTGCGGTTTTCTTTTGTGCGGTAATTTGTTTACGCGATTTATCTGGCACCGTTATTGCCTGGCGCGTGTGCGTAACGGACTGTTGAAATTGTTTGTGCGTTCGTGGGTTAGTGACCGCGAGTGATTTTGTGCGGGTACACAATTTTGTGCATTTTTGTAATATTTGTGTATTTATAGCGGTAAGTAATTTTATTATTACTTATTATTAACGGACAACGTGGTCATCCACGGTTCCAGTGCAGCTCCGTGTCAGGGGAGTCTGGACAGGATTGCCCAAAAGGTGCAAACGTCTGTCCCGCGTTGGAGATTGCGACTCCTGTGAGGATGAACGGTCGTAGAAGCGAACCGTTTAGCCCACGGTGCGATTCGGTTCAGCGCCACATTGGTCGACTTCGGACCGTTATGGGGACATTGTCCATCCGGCGGCCAATTGAGTGGCCTTAATCCGACCACTGATTGGGGTTGTGGGTTGTGCCACTGCGAGCACGCTATAGTCCACCGCTTGGGTGGTTGCTTTTATTGAGCGGGCCTTCGCGTGGGTCGCACTTTTCAGCGCGTTCAGACGCACGCACGTGGAGAGCAGCTGCTCCAGAATCTTTCTGGCCAAGAGCCTTCTGCGCTAGTGGTACGCCAGCGGATCAGTTCGACTGAACGGTTAGTCGGGAAGCGGGATGCCTCCTGGACGGAAGAGGAGGACGGAGCCCTCGCTGGAAGCGGAGATTGTGGCGGGAGTACCAATGTAGCCACCGCTGGGAAAGCGGTTGTCCACCCGCCTAGAACGGTTGGCAAGGAAACGGTCGTCGGGCGTGGTAAAGAGGGCGGCAAGAAAGGTGGCGAGACGAAGCGGGACATTTCGCGGGGAGCGGTTGTTGTTGGGGTGGGGCAGTCAGCCATGTTGCGGCTGCCAAGAGAATAACGGGGGAGTTCAATGAGCTGGTCTTTGAGGCCAAGAACTGCGAAGGGGCTGTTGGAGCATGCCTCAAAACACGAGGCGCTCCTGATGACGGCCATTACCGAGAATGGCCATCTTCGCGGTCTAGTTGATGCCCTTAGGGGAAGTTGTGGGAGATACTCCCCGACGCCGAGCAGGTCAATGCCGGCTCCGTCGGCAACGATGCCTGCACCTCCAGCACCTGTGCTGACAGCAATCGCCCCGGTGGCGCCGAAGCCTGTTGAAACCTGGTCGGTCGTGGTCAGGAGTAAGGGGCCTGCAACTTCCTCTAAGAAAGTTATCGATAAAGCGGTCAAGGAGGTGGGTCCCTCACTTGGTGTGAGGGTCCACGAAGTTAGACCAATCAAGGGTGGTGGGGCGGTTATTCGCACTCCCTCTGTTCCTGAGAGAGAGAAAGAGAGTGGCGTATAACAAGAAATTCAGGGAGGTGGGGTTGGACGTCTCTGTCAACCGGAAGTTGGGTCGTCGGGTGGTAGTCCAGGGGGTCCATACGGAGATCTCTCATGAGGAATTCATAGAGGAGCTACTCCGGCTGAACCTCCAGGACTTCAGCCCGGTGTCCCAGAGGTCGAACGTGAGGATGGTCAGTCGTCTTTGGACGGTGACCACTGACGGTAGCACCAATGTCGTCCTTGAGGGTACGGACAAGTTGATGTCCGCCCTCTTGGAGGCAGAAAGGTGCTACATAAAGTGGTTCTCTTTCAGGGTGCGAMSGGATAGCCCCGTCGCTGGCTGCTTCCGGTGCATGGGATTTGACCATAGGAGAGCTGAGTGTAGGGCTACAAAAAATATCTGCCGGAAGTGCGGTCAAGAAGGCCACAAAGTTGCCAGTTGCGTCAATGCACCACCCGGAGAGACCAGCTGGGCATCTTATGATGTCAGCTGTCTGGCCTATATATTGTGGTCTTGTTGAGCGCGCCCTCGGCAGACACGGATGGGTGGGATCATCCAGCTTAACTGTCAGGGCTCCTATGCCGTGATGTGTGAGTTGGCAGTCTGCTGCTTAAGGGCAGATTGTCACCGGTTCGTCCACCTTTTGTCCGAGTGAATGGGGTCAGCATCAGATATGTGACGCAAGTCAAATACCTGGGGTTGACCATGAGGGAAAGGATGTGTTTTACTCCACACTTGGCGTATGTGAAATACGCCGCATTTTGAGGAGAGATGTGGAGAGGGAGGGATATCTAGGGAGCAAGAGGCTCCTAAATGATAGGGTTAGGCGTAGGTGCCAAGAACGTTGGGACAATAGTCCCAACGGCCGAGTGACGTACGAGTACATTCGGGACGTTGGGTTCGTTGAGGATAACCCAGCCTTCAGATTTTGTCTGAGTCTGTGTTTCCTGCTTACGGGGCATGGGCATCTGAATGCATTTTTGCATCAGAGGCACGTATCGGGGCGGGATTGACAAATTGGTCACATTTAATTGCAGAGTGTCCGATGTACTCGGACATTAGGGATCTGGGTGGTATGGGGATTAGCTGGACTGGTGGACGATTAGATGTTAGTGGTGTGATCTCCACTAGTCGGAATACCGAACAGTTAGGGTTGTTTGCGCGTGAATTATTTAAGCGGCGAAGGCGGTTAGCTGGAAATTATTTGTATGATTGGTGTGTGTATGTGATGTATGCATGGGGTCCAACCCCTGGCCACCAGTCCAGAGCCGTATAGAAGCTCAACTGGTAGTAGTTTCGGAGCCCTTGGAGGTAACTCCAACCTGCTCATGCGGACTGGCCCCTCGGGGAGTATCGTGGTGGTTGTGGTTAAAACCCAAATGCGGGAAGAACTGACTTTGTCAGTTGATTGTGGAGTTTCATTGCAACCGGGTGCCGGACCCAAAGCACGGCAGAGGTTTTAGATGGGCCTCGAACCCGACAAAGGTGGCTAGTGTGTCCATTCCACACTGCCAATTGGTACTGAAAATGCTTGGCATTCTCAGGGCGCTGATCAACGCATTGATTTCATCCGCTGTACTTTTGAGTGCCGTGGAGTAAGGCTGTCGTCAGCAGGACCCACGTTAAATACACCGGACGTTGGAACGGATGGATTAAAAAATGTATTCTTGTATAACCATCTCAGACTGATAATATTCGAAATATTTGTATTTAAATTCAAAAATTTCTGAAAGTATTTCACTATATTTAACTCAAATTGGACACATTTTTCAATAAATATGTTTTTAATAACTCACATATTGAAATATATTTAAATTTTACATTTATTGTGCATTTTTAAAGAAAATTAAAGTACTTTAAAAATTATTTTGCTCACCTACAATTTCAAAAGAGAATAAAAAAATTTTATTTCTGTTTATAATCTCTATTATTATTTAAGTGCAGTAAGAATTTCGACACGAAAGAACTTTGAACATCCCAGTGGTGGGCCGACCAGAGTTATTTTTGTTGAAGCGCGGCCGAAGTCCCTAGGTGCAGAAAGAAGTTCGAAATAAGATAATTCTGAACACCCAGGTGTTGGACCGACCAGGGTTATTTTTTTTAAGCTCGGCCGAAGGCTCCCTATGCAAAACAAAATTGTATAACTTTTCTCTATTAAATCATATATGATATATAAACGGAAAAATTTTTGAATAGTTTTTTCCAACACAATATTTGGCAACATAGGAATTTTTCATGAACGTAAACACACAAATTGTGAATGTTAATTTCTTATATGATTTAATTTTTTTAATCCGCCTATAGATCGCAGCGCCAAAAAATCGTAATCGTCCCAATATTAGTATATAAATAAATTTCGTTTTCGAACGAAGGAAATACAAAAAAAATTTCTCAGACTTCGAAGAAAAAATTCATATTTTGGTAAAAATTTCGCTATTTATTGGCTAGAAAAAAGTAAGTTGTAATGAAGATAAAAAAATCGTTCAATAACTAGATAATATTATTCTAAAAGTGTGCACATCTCAAACTAAGTCGGTCCATAACTTTTCGAGAAATCGTAACAACAGACTTCGAAAATGGAATATCTCTTAGAATTTTATTCGGATCGATTTAAAATGTTGGGAGCATATTGTACATGTATTGTACATATTGTACTATTTACCAAGACAAAAAATGTAAAATCAATTTACCACCTTTAATATTATTCTATCTATATTATTAGCGAAATGGGTATATTATAATCAGCCTTATTTTAAACTTCACATGAATGCTATTCCCAATGGAAAAATTCACAAATTTGTGCTTTTCTTATCGTGAAATTCACATGGTAAAAATTTCCCATATTTGAAAATTTTCTGTAATCATAAATACATTTTTTTTTCAAACGAATTCATGAAATTTGTTCACAAAATTGTTAGTTGGAAATAAACTTCAATAGTATGGATTTTTAAAACTTTTTTGTATTAACTAAGGCAAATTAATTAAATACATTTGACGTTTTTGGTCAGCAGTAAGGCCGAAAATCTTGATAAAGCAATTAGTTAAAATGAAGGTTAATGGATCTTCAGACAGAAAGAGCCCAACATAGAAATTGGTTTCTGAATTCAAAAAGGTAACCATTTTTTGTTTCGAGTTAAATCAATATAACATAAACTGTTTTTATTTTATTAACCAATCTTTTTTATTGGCGTAGACACCGCTTACGAGGATATAGCAATTCCCACGACAGCCGGTTCTACGTACCGGAATTGACTCGGATTTCATCCGACCATGGGCTATCCTTTCGGCGATCTAACCCCGTTTGGATCGGTGAATGTTAATC
>NW_017537173.1:107271-113708 GCF_001853355.1 Bactrocera latifrons
ATCGACGACAACACTGATAACCCTCACCATCCCAACGGGGACTGATAATCGTTACAACAACAACAACAAGGATATAGCCGAGTTAACAACAGCGCGCCAGTCGTTTCTTCTTTTCGCTACGTTGCGAATGCGATATTCGCAGAAGTTTTCTCTCCAGAACTCGCAACGTCGACTCATCAGTTGTTGTCATCGTCCAAGCCTCTGCACAATATAGCGAACGAGAATTATGAGTGACTTATAGAGTTTGGTTTTTGTTCGTCGAGAGAGGACTTTACTTCTCAATTGCCTACTCAGTCCGATGTAACACCTGTTGGCAAGAGTTATCCTGCGTTGGATTTCTAGGCTGATACTGTTGGTGGTGTTTACACTGGTTCCAAGATAGACGAAATTATCTACAACTTCAAAGCTATGACTGTTAATAGTGACGTGAGAGGCAAGTCGCGACAACGACGACTGTTTGTTTGATGAGAGGATATATTTTGTCTTGCCCTCGTTCACTGCCAGACCCATTTGCTTTGCTTCCTTGTCCAGTCTGGAGAAAGCAGAACTAACGGCGCGGGTGTTGAGGTCGATGCTATTAATATCAGCCAGCAGCTGTACACTCTTATAAAAGATGGTACCTGCTCGATTAAGTTCTGCAGCTCGAACTATTTCGCCACCAGCAGTTATTGAAGAAGTCGCACGATAGGGAGTCGTCTTGTCTGAAACCTCGTTTGGCATCGAACGGCTCGGAGAGGTCCTTCCCGATCCTACGGAGCTTTTGGAGTTGCTCAACGTCAGTTTACACAGCCGTATTAGTTTTGCGGGGATACCAAATTCAGACATCGCGGCATAAAGGCAGCTCCTTCTCGTGCTGTCGAAAGCAGCTTTGAAATCGACGAAAAAGCGGTGTGTGTCGGTTATCCTTTCACGGGTCTTTTCCAAGATTTGGCGTATGGTGAATGTCTGGTCGGTTGTTGATTTGCCAGGTCTAAAGCCACACTGATAAGGTCCAATCAGTTTGTTGACGGTGGGCTTTAATCTTTCACACAATACGCTCGATAGAACCTTATATGCGATGTTGAGGAGGCTTATCCCACGGTAGTTGGCGCAGGTTCTGGGGTCTCCGTTTTTGTGGATTGGGCAGAGCACACTTAAATTCCAATCGTTGTGCATGCTTTCGTCCGACCATATTTTATCGTTATTAGTTCTTCGTCGCCGTGTTTGAATAGCTCGCAGCAATTCATCGGCATCCGCTGCTTTGTTTCTTGTTTCTTCATAATCTGGCAATGGAACGTCTGTTCCATCGTCATCGATTGGGGAATCGGGTTCGCTTTCTCCTGCCGTTGTACTTTCACTGACATTTAGCAGGTTCAAGAAGTGTTCCTCTATAATTGAAGTATGTTCTGGGCATCGGTGACTAGATCAACTTTGGGTGTTTTACAAGAGTATGCTCCGGTCTTGAAACCTTCTGTAAGCCGCCGCATTTTTTCGTAGAATTTTCATACATTATCCCTGTCGGCTAGCTTGTCAAGCTCTGTATACTCACGCATTTCGGCCTTTCTCTTTTTCTGTCTGTAAATGCGTCTCGCTTCTCTCTTCAACTCTCTATATCCTTCCCATCCCGCACGTTTGTGGTTGTTGTTGTTGTTGTAACGGCAGAATTCTGCCGAGCAACTGACTGACGCATGTTTGTGGTCGATCGTAACGTTGCGATATAGGCAGCCTGTTTCCTTCCCTCTACGGCACGGCACTCCTCGTCGTACTAGCTGTTCTTTTGCATTCTCCGAAAACTAATGGTTTCGGTTGCAGATGTACGTATGGAGCTTAAAGAGCCGTCCCACAGTTTCCTTACACCCAGTTGTTGACGACTGCTCTCAGAGAGCGATAGTGCAAGCCGAATAGAAAATCGTTCGTTGACGTGCGTTTTTTGCTGCACAGAGGTGGATGCGAATCTTGGCTGCAACAAGATAGTTAGGACCTCGGAGCATACGCATATCTACACCACTGGAGATATGTCTTCCGTCTATCATAACTTGATTGTGGTACCACGTAGCTGATGAATTTTTCTATGCTAGAATCTAATAATACAGACTGCCATATTTCGGACCCCGGCGAAGTCGATCAGTCTCAACCCATTTGGGAATGTTTCCTCGTGGAGGCTGAAATTATCGACCGTCGTGCCAAAGATACCTTCTTTGCCCACCCTGGCGTTAAAGTCGCCAAGTACGATTTTGACATCGTGGCGGGGGCAGCTCTCATAAGTGCTTTCAAAGCATTCATAAAAGGCATCTTTGGTCACATCGTCCTTCTCTTCCGTCGGAACGTGGGCGCAAATCAGCGATATGGTGAAGAACCTCGCTTTGATGCGGATTGTGGCTAGACGTTCATTCACCGGGGTGAATGATAGTACTCGGCGACGGAGTCTTTCTCCAACCCCGAACCCCACACCAAACTTGCACTCCTTTATATGGCCACTGTAGAAAATGCCACACGGACCTACTCGCCTCAGTCCTTGTCCCGTCTATTGCATTTCTTGGACGGCGGTGATGTCAGCCTTCACTATTACGAGGACATCAACCAGTTGGGCAGCGGCACCTTCCCAATTAAGGGACTGGACATTCCAGGTGCATGACCTCAAATCGTAGTCCTTATTTAATTTCCCATGGTCCTCATCCGAGGCAGTTGTTAATCTTTCATTGGTGGCGTTTTTTACGTGGCAAGTCCCAAACCCAGCGCACAATCCTGTGAAAGGGGTTTGTCGCCATCTCATTATATAGCTTGCCTTCAAACGGATACTCTTAGGCTACCCAGAGGATACTTGGTCAAAGACCGGAAGTCGTGAGCTGCTTGCGCCATATGTAAAAGAATCGTTTCTGGGCACTTCCAAGTGAATGGCGATCAGAAAACTTTCCTCATTTACGTGAACTTATACACATGACTCCATACCAATATATCCGAAAATTGTTATCTGCGTAATATAATTATGTAGCTAATCAAAAAAAAAAAAAAAAAAAAAAAAAAAAATTTTAAATTAAAAGAAAAACACATGTTGAAACTAAAATAATCGAATAATTGGCTTTATAAGTTAACACATTTTTCGTCCACGTGAAAATAAAAATACATGGAAATGATTTATTCACGCGAAGTTTACCAATAAGACTGAATATAATATTACACTATCACCTAGAAGAGAGTTCTCTGCCAAAGAACCAAAAACAGTCCTATGTTGGACCAACCGGAGTTATTCTTTTGAATCGCGGCCGAATGCCGCCAAGGAATTTTACGCGTAAAACTAATAATGTGTTATTTATTTCCTGTTATTGGGGTGTTATTTGTTGTCTTTATTTCCATGTAAAATATGTAGATTCCACTGATTATTTGTTAGAATGCTACCTTTTTTATTGTGGGAACTAAAAGAAGAAGCAAAAGTTAACTATTGAATAAAAGTTATGTTTGCTTTATTTAATACAAGATAATCGCAAAACTTGCTTGGCCCCCGCTTCATGTTCCATATGAGGATTTGCATTACGTTGTGCAAGCTACGTAACAGAGTGTAAAATATCTGGSCGGGTTGTCATGGCTAGATACATCAGTGAACCTATCAGGGATTGATAGCTTAACTGGTTCGCTCGCGGACACTCATCATTGTCACACTTAACCTGGAATCCTGCGCTCAACGGAATAACATTCGGCTTGCAGTTACTCAGACCATATTCGTGTAGTAGATTCCCAATATATTGTTTSTGACCAACAGAAACRTTGCCAGTTACTCCTTCTCTTTCTATTTCCATACCAAGGAAATGCTTCAGCTGACCGCCATCGACTACATCAAAWTCGTTTGCTATTGACGCCTTTATTTTGTTGAGTGCTTTCATWGATGTGCTGGCAACAATCAAGTCGTCAWCATAGACAATAACCATGCTGAAATCCGTGCTACTACGGAGTGTGTACAGACACGGTTCACTAGCACATGAAACGAGTCCAATGTTCAGGAGCACCTCATTCAGTTTTGTGTTCCATTCACGACCACTTTGCTTTAGGCCGTATAAAGATTTCTGAAGCTTGAGCACACTTCCAGGATTTTCTTGGTCTTCAAATCCCTCTGGTTGTCTCATGWACACCACATCTCGCAGYTCACTGTTGAGATAARCAGATGACACATCTATTTGGTGCATATACATACCTTTCTCAACCGCTATGGCAATTGCTAGACGTATTGTTGAATACCGTGCCACAGGAGAGAACGTTTCGGTGTAGTTGACACCGAATCTCTGGCCACAGCCTTTGGCCACTAGACGAGACTTAAAACGARCGATGTTGCCATGCTTGTTACGCTTTACTGCAAACACCCATTTACAACCGRTCGCCTTTTCGCCCTTCGGAAGATCCACCAATGACYACGTTTTATTGGCCTTTAAACTGTCCATCTCCTTCTGCATCGATGCCTTCCATTGACTGGCATGATCAGAACTTAAGGCCGAAGTTACTGTTTCTGGTACTGCCACATCATCTGTTGTCATAAYATTCAAAATGTTATACCGCTTGCTTGGCCTCCCTGGGCTTCCTGTACGGATCAGCTTTGGTCGCCCAGGACCCCTCTTGATGTTTGACTCATTTTCATTGTCTTCTTCAGACAAMRCTCCATCAGACGCATCGCAGTCGGCATCAGCATTTTCCATATTTTCGTCTTCTGTAATACATGCCGACTCTGACTCCAGATTGACCAGCGGCACCTCACACATAGTCGCCGATTCACTACGCTTTACACTGTCATCTGCAAAGAATTTTTCAAGAAAAATTACGTCACGTGCTACTGTTACCTTTCCTGTACTCGGATCGTATAAACGGTATGCCTTTGCTGACTCTGAGTAGCCAACCATCACACGCCCCTCGCCCTTCGGGAGAAACTTCTTGCTATGCTTCTTGTTCAAAACTATAGCTTTAATCCCGAATTCTCTTAGATGTTTCACTGTTGGCTTTTTGCCAGACCACGACTCGATTGGTGTCATGTCCTTTAAAGCAGATGTTTCCGAACGGTTCCTTAGGTATGCAGCCGTGTTAATAGCTTCTGCCCAGAAGCCCTCATCCAGACCAGCATGTAGAATCATACTGCGCGCCATCTCAACTAATGTTCTGTTCGCGCGCTCAGCTATACCATTATGTTGAGGTGTGTGCGGTACAGTAAGCTGCCTTTTAATACTATTGCTTGCCAGGAGTTGATYAAACGCGCCACTCAAATACTCCCGACCGTTGTCGCTTCTCAGACACTTTATTTTTTTTTCCAGTCTGCTTCTCAGCGAATGTCTTGGACACTTTAAATTTTTCCAATACTTCGTCGCGAGATTTCAAGAAACTTACATACGTGTATCGCGATTTATCATCTATGAATGTTACGAAATATCGCGCTCCTCCTTGTGAGGATTTATTCATTGGTCCACAAATGTCTGTATGCACCAGATCCAATACGTCTTTCGAGCGATTTTCAGTTTTCTTTGGAAATGGTTTTACGCATATTTTACACTTTGCACAGGTTTCACATATATGAATATTTAAATCACTGCAAACTTTTGATGTTTCTAAACCATGCACCAGTTTCTTATTAATCATTTTGTTCAKACTATCAAAGTTCAAATGTCCAAACCTATTGTGCCATTTCATTATATCAGTCAAATTAGACTGTGCACCAAAACACTTATTGTCGTTTGTCTCTAATAAAAACAAATCTTGACGCTCTTTAGCCATTAAAATCACTTCACCRTTTTGATTTTGAATGCTCAMMCTTTCATGTTCAAATTTGACACTGAACCCCTTCTCTATTATTTTTGCTACAGATATGAAATTGCATTGAAGGTTCTCCACATATAATACGTTTACCAAATCAACTGTACTTTCACGCCAATTCAATCGCACTGTACCGCGACCACTTGCTATAATATAATTGTTTCCAGCTAACCCTATTTTCTCAGTATGCCGTTCGAATTTTATGAAATTTGATCTATCACAACACAAATGTGCCGTTGCACCACTGTCCAAGCGCCAAACGTTTTTTGCAAAGCTACCGATAGGACATGCAAACACTGAGTACGACTTTTTTCGATCTTTGTCGTCATTCTCATTTTCGTTGTCTTCGATGCTCTCGTTTTTTTCGCTAACCTTTGTTGGCAATTCCTTGAAATGTGTCCACGGCGACCACACGACCAGCAACTTACGTTTTTYCGTTTTTGTTGTCCATCTTTTACATTCTGTTTATTTTCGCTTCGCGAAGAGAACATTTTTTGCTCTTCTTGTTGTTCTCTTTGCTCCTTACGCCTTTCACTCTCTTCGAGTAATTTAATTTTTAACGCACTTAGTGCCGGCAAAGAATCACGCGATTCCATTGCTACCACGAAATTATCAAAGGCGTCGGTCAAGCTTGACAACAACAGTATGCACAAACACTCTTCGGGCAGTGAAAA
>NW_017537173.1:114239-153143 GCF_001853355.1 Bactrocera latifrons
TTAATCAGTCACTTGCACAATAATCAAATTTTGCCACACGATCTTTTTTTTTCGGGACTAGTCTCGGCCCATAACCTCTTAGTTGTACAGTTTATTTCAGACTAAAGGTTAAATTCGAATGTACACATATATATAAGAGAAACTTGTTGCTCGCAAGCAACGGGATTTTACAGTTACAAATATTGCGTTGTATATACATAAATGTCTTGAGTATTTCTAACAACACCTTTTTTTTTTTATAGAAACGCCAATATTTCGCTTATTTTTTTTAAATAATTTAATGAAACTTGTGTTTATTGTTAGAAACAAAGGTATTTTTTTATATAAGAATATGAAAATTAAATGAATTTTTAATTACGAAGTGCTCAAATCGGTGAAATTCTTCGCTGTGTTTTTGATTGATTGTAGACTTTGTTGGAGTATTGTCCATTATTCATTATTGTCTGAGTTCGTACCCACTGTATTTTGCAAAATAGCACTTTTCACACGTCCTTATATTGTGTTTGGAACATGTCGGAATAAGGCAATGATCACAAACTGCTATTGTTTTATTATCGATCCTCGCAGTTTTGCAGGTTTCACATTGCTTTTTCAAAATTTTGATCTGTGGCAAGAAAAGAAAATGGTGAAAAATATTTAAAAATGAACTAGTTTTGAAATAAAAAGAATTAGGGAAGCCTACCTGTCTTGCTGGACGTAATCTCGCCACTGCATAAACATGTTCGAAATGTATCCAGTCCATTGCAATTTAAGTTGTCAAATTAATTCTTTTTGTACGGGTTTTGTAATTTATTCTGCGCTAGCTCCATAGAGAGTTCTTTGAAAAACATTCTGCGCTTTGCAGTTGGTGTTCCACATAGGGTGACTAAAATCAAATAATCTGAGCGGAAGTCCAGCAATATCTAGCGGTTTGCTCTTATTTTGTCAGAGAATTCACGTCAACACCACCTTTATGATCATTAAAAGCATGTATGAGTTGTGGTTTTTTTTTTTTTGTTACAGGATTTACATCATCGCTGCCATGAGCATGTCTTGTTAACTTCTTCAAAGGATGTAAATAGTTTTGGCAGTTGGGTCTTGTCAATATCTTATTTTTTTGGAACTGTTTGATGTATATTTGACTGTATTATTCCAACAAAAGACGCTGAGAAGATGCGTATGAAGGCATCGCTTTTAGATCCAAAGTTTCCATGAATGGTTATGTTGATTGTCTAGCCATTGCCAATGCCAGTTCCGATCGCCATTGTTCACTTTGCCTTGGCTTTAACCACCATACAGTTTGATTGTTTCCTTCCCAAACCACAATATTTTTCTCCACAATTACCCTCAATAACCGAATTTGACAAATGAAATCTGTTTTCATCACGGTCCAGTTCTACAACAGTCTCCTCGCGGATATATTCTTCGATAAGTGGATCTCTAATGGGTTGAGCATTATCATCTCCGAAGCCGGACCAAATTTAGGTTCTCATCCACTAACATCATCATCGCTATCATCAGCATTCTAATAATTAGAAATATTCTCCTCATCTTCCGGCAATTCACGTTATAGGTTGGCCAAATAAATCTCCAATTCCTCACTAATTTCAAAAAATTATATTTGTCACAACTAAAAATGAATTATTCACTTGAAAATTTTACGCGAAACTAATTAGAAATTCATAATAATCATCAAAAATGTTACAAAATTACGCTTCTTCATACAAAATATATGAAGAAATATTTTGAGTACTGAGGGCCGTTACTTTCTTACTATAGTTTATCGCAATGCTGAAAATAAGTCAAATTGGACTGCACAAACCTCTGGAAATCAATATCAAAGATGAGAATGGGCACTGAGTGCCCAACTCATAGTTCTAATGATTAGTTCTTAACTTGGTGATTGAGGCTATTGTATGAATTAGTATTTTAACTTTGAAAATTGCCTTAGTTATAATAATAAAACTAGCCTAAACCTGCGGCTCCGATTGCTCCTTGTTATCAAGGATTTCATTAATGATGACAACAATAGAATGGAATAGATAAATTAGCTATCTAAATTTTTTATTAAATTTGTAAATCATTTAAAGCATAGTACATACATACATACATAAATACGTACGGTGTAACATGTTCACAAATATCTTATCGCTTGAAATAAATAATACCTAAATATGGCACATTCTCCATAATACTGTATCGTATATTGTTGTTGATACATACAAATGTGTACTTCTTATTAAATTGTATAAAGTAGATGACCCGTCCACGCTTTACTGTAGTTGACACATAAAAATTAACTCTACTACAACCATCTATATGATTTATATTAGTTATTAATGAAATATAGCATTTTTGTGAAACAACTTATGTTATCAGCAACAATTCGTTGTTTTTGTTAGATTATGAACTTGCGTTATATTTGGAGTAAAACTATTATTCTTTCCCTATACCATAAAGATTTTCTACTGTCTTTGGAGTCTAAATTCATACACTACATTATTACCATTTTTTTTATTTTTGCAACAATTAATATATTACAGAATGACCCTATATACAACGTTCACAGCTTGTCTGGACGTTACTCTTGAAAGAACAATACAGTTGGCCATTTGAAAAATAGTGGATTCAGGTTTCTTACCTTATCTACTTGTTAGTTAGTGACAGAATCGCTCTTTTTTAAACCAAGATATTGTCTTATAACCTATCAATGTCAGGATAGGCATTGTTGACTAACTCTTGTTTGGTGTATATCAAAACACAAAGGTCTTCTAGATCAATCCTTCCCTCATTTTGTATTAACACTCCATTGCCAACTTTTAGAAGCATCTCTGGAAATAGTCTGTTGTCACGTAAAGATGACGAAACCCTCATAAAAGTATTAAGCTCTAATTTATTCACATGTGGCCAAAGGTTTAATATTTTAAGGGAAGCATTTATTTCGTCAGCACGGGGTGTCACAACTGGTCGGATTTCACGGAAATCTGCTGAGAACAGAGTTGTACATCCACTCATAAGTGAATTTTCGTTGTGCAAATCCCTCATTGTCCTATCCATTGCTTCCACAGACGTCTGGTTTGATATGGTAGCTTCGACCCAGACTATTAACCCCTTGATGTATCAATTAGCCCAACGAAATTCGCTTCCAGCTGTTCGCACACAACTTGCACTAAACAAACCAGTTTTGATGCTTACGAACTGTCGCAAAACAAAAATACTACGATTTAATTTTAATGCGTAACAAAAAATATGTATAATTACACAACTGATCTGCAGTAGATAATGCACTCATGCAACAATGTTTTTTGTTTACATTATTAGCTGCAAATAATGGGGAAATTTCCATTCTCTTTTCATCAAATGTACACTTCTACACACCACTAGTCCGATTCGTGATAATCGTGTTAGGCACAAAAATGGTATCACGAGTCAGACGCGTGGAAATACGTAAAAGGGTTGAAGGGGTGCTCACCCCCTGCCCCCTGCTCAGCTGCTCAGCCACGTATTAATTTTTCTTATTGCTTTGTTTAGAAACACTGCTGACGCTGCTATTATCATCGGTGGCGATTTTCAATTGAAGGTTGAATGTAGAATGCGCAGTTCGGCTTCCTTCCAAAAGAGTAGTGGCAATGCCGGATGACGCAATAGCTAACTAAATTTTTTCGGTATATCTCACTTTTTTGAAAGCAGATATATTAAAAATATTTGACCTGTTAATCGTGGCGCATCAATGAAAAACAATTTCGCTTCATTGATATCAATTGTTGATAGTTATGTCTTGCCATTATACGGTGCCAAAAGTAATTCATACAGGACTTTCACTTTGTTTACGCAGAGGTGTATCACCTATTGGGTCAACTTGAGAAATATTAATGGCATAACCATTTTCTCCACGGCATAGTATCAAAGGATATTTTAAGCTGTCATAAGATCTGTGTGGCTCAGAAATTTTTTGTAAACTATCATCACGACTATGCAATTCAATATCTCTTTTGTCAAATTGCTGTCCAGCTATCACCACTGCTACTTAACTCGTGGAAGGCGCATTGTATCGTCCTCTGTGTTCTCTAACAAGAATTTTATTTGCATAGATTATGACATTAAAGTCAGGAGTATCTACTGGAAGACTCTCAATCGCAGTTTTGAAAGACTATGTGTATCAATTATGAGAATGTAACATATCTTCGAGAGATCTAATCAAATCTCTATCAATTGGCTGTGGATCTCCAATAAAATACGAGTATATCAGAAATTTTAAGGAGTGGTAACAATCTGCCAGCTAATTGGTACACTTGCCCTTGAATTTTAAATGTAGGCATGAACCCAAGTTCAACGACTATCTTACTCCTAAAATTTGAAATGAGTTATTATAACGGCGTATGTTGCGCATGAATTGTTTGGATTTTTGATGATCACTCGGAAGAAGAGAGTAAAGTGGTTCAGGTGGAGGCAGAATTTCTTCTAATTTAGCTTTTCCTTGTAAGCAACACATTTCTTTCGATTCGTCCTTGAGTTTCAATGCCAAGCAATGTCCACACACTACTGACATAGTTCCTATTGATGCTATATGCTCTTAATGTTATCAAATTTTTGTCTCAATTCATTCATTAATGATAGAAAATAACAAAATCAGAAAAAACAGCAAACAACTACGAAAGCCGTAGCACATGAAATTATAAATGAGCCCTGCTTTCATATCGCCCTCAGGCAATAGCGTATCTTTTCAAACGCTGCATAGTACATTGTTTTGATAAATCTCGTAGGGTTTCGCTTGCGTTTGCAATGTAAGCGGAGAAAAATTAATTAATTTACGACATCACATTAGAAATCTCAAAAATAACCGTATTTCTGCTATTTAATTGATGTTATTCTACATATAAGCCTTCCTCTTCAATCACTGCCTAAAATTTAAGCATACAAAGGGACATAGGACAGAAAAGTCGACTTTCTACTACTATGTATTGAAGGGCATGAGTATAGCAGAAGAAGCGTCATCTCACGCCATATGTCCAATCATATGGTAATAGTTTGTTTAACTTTAGGAAAACACAAACTTGATTATTGCCGTTTACATATTGCATTGTTCTGTGGAATGGTTCAGGTATACAACTCAAATTTTGATTCAACTTTTTCTTGTTCAGGAACAATTATCAGTACAATCCCTATATATACGAACATATGAAAACAAAAGTTACTGTACCTTGCCAATAGCTGTGTGATGCTACCTATGCTACACATGTGAAAGCTGTAGCACATGAAATTTTTAAGTAAGCTCCGCTCTACTACCTTCACTTGCACTTCATTTTTGGATATTGCTACACCTATAGTTTTTTTAACATACTTTTGTATGGTTCGGCTCCGGTCAACGGTAGCTATAGCATATCAATAATTCAAGAAATTTTGCTGCTACGGAGTAATAAATAAAAACCCTGATTTTGACCAAAAAGTACTCGGAAAATAAAACGCAAAATATTATTCATCACTATTTATTTTGTCACCTTCAAAGTAATCCCCACTAGATATCATACATTTATGCCAATGAGTTTTCCATTTCTCGAAAAACTTTTCAAAAGCACTTTTTGGCCTTCAGTGGAATTTTTTTATCTCTTCGATCGACTTAAAGTGTGTTCCACCTAGCGGAAATTTTAGTTTAGAGATAAAGAAAAAATCTCACAGAACTAAATTTGGAATGGAATCGTTGCATGCGTGAACTCGTTACGTAAAAGTATATTTTTCGTATTATGACATACGTTATCGTAAGCTTCTAGCGTAATCTGGCATAATGCCAAACGTGAAAAAGTATATAAACGTATCCGTTCGTTCGAAATGTCATTCGAATGAAAAATGCCAATCGTAATAGACAAATTTATGAACATTTGAGCGATTTTTTTTGTATAAATTTATATATTTTTAGTAATAAAGAGCATAAACAAGATACCATTGAATGGAATATCTCATTAAAAGTTAAAAAAAAGTTATTTGAACAAAATTTTTGGATTTTAGTTTGCATTAAAAATAAAATTATTTGCAAGGTTAAGGACATACTTATTTTTGAATTAAATATATTAAAGAATAATTTATTTGGTCTCTTATCATTTGGTCGGTTGCGGTTCGCTACCCCGGTGCCTGTCTCTTGTGTGTGTAATCGCAATTTTGAGGGTCAAAACTTATTTTAAATTTCATGCAGATGTTCTGTAATGCCGCACAAACCTTAGCAAATCTTCCACTTTTGTGGAATGCCATACCCTAAAATTCCCCACGTCGTTTTAAGATTACAATGCTTTGTTCAACGATACATCTACAAAGAAAATTCTGTTAATGAGGATTCATAATTTGTCTTTTTTTATACTTACCCTATTGCTACGATCTCTTAGCTATCTCCGCACTATTTACCCCCACCACTTTCACTAGAGCTCAAATAAAAAAACAAAATTCGATCCACTTTAATATTTAATGGGATTTTGTTTGTTAACTGAAAATTTTACAACAGTTTTGACAGTTAAAAATACGACCCAAAGCAATGTGGAATTTAAAGACTAGTGTGAATTGAAAATACATTACGGTCCGTTTGCTATAGTATGCCATAATGCCAATCACCGCATACGATTGACGTATCACGTAATTTTCTTTCGTATGTTTGGATGTAACGATTCGACCCCTGGTGGATACAGTAGTTGATCGATAGTACTCATCGCGTTTTTGACAAGGCGGTTTTTTTTTGGAAGACGCAGAAAACGCATTGACAGGTAAATCGCCAAGGCATTTCGGCTACTGAACTAGATTATGGGCGAAACGCACAGATATTTATAACAAACAAAACGCAACATCAATAATTAGCTGCAGTGATGAGAAAAAATTCGATTAAAATTTAAGATATGCACGTAATGATTTACTAATATTTTCGAAGCATAGAACAATAGTAAGCAGTTCCTGCTGGGATGTTTTCGCAGAAATCACCCCTGCAGCCACCTGTTTAAAGCAGAACCGCCTCCTAGGAACATAAAGAGGTCTTTCCTCAATTACGTCGACGACATTGAACAATACGCCGACCGGACCTCGGACGCAACTAACTTTCGACAAGCACTGACCGCCGATCACAGTGGAGCCATCAAGACCTTCATCGATTCCCTTCCAGTGAATGACATTCTTGGAGTCAAACCAGCCCATTGAAGACGAAGAGCTCGAGTTGCCGCGACAAACGAGAGGCACCCTTGCGTAGCCTCGTTCTGGATATTGTAACGGGGACACCGTTTTTATACGATAGATATACAACACATGTCCGGCGTTGTATGCCCCTCCAACCCCACTCATCTGACACCGTTTTCCCTTTGGTTCGACCCCGTCAAAACAGCACGTTTCTTGGGCCTCCCGTCAGATGATGACGACGCGAACCTAGATAATTCTTCCAATCCTAACGACGTTTAAATAACAGTTAAAAAAACAACAACAACGGGATTTATACGGCAGCAATGAAGTTTTCAATGGTGCTATCTCATTACTGTCTGGGATTGCTGACAGCTCGGATATTCTTCGCTTATCCTAAAGCAATAAGATTAACGTATGTTTAAGGAATCATACCATAGCAATCATAAATATGTGCGAACAATTGCAATTTTCCACTCTCAGATATCCTACAATTTTTAGACATTGATATTGAATGGTAGCAAGAAGTTGCAACAAATACGCGGTGCGTCTCGAAAAAACTTGATGAATTGAGACTATATTCCTGAAAGCAAAAATTATTTTTTGGATCATAACTGACTAATCGGACTTCATCAGGGTGTTGTATAAGTTAATGAAATTATTAATAATTAAGCGTTGCCGTCAGAAATCAGACGTATTTTAAATCATTCGCTGCTGTTGATGAAAATGAACACGAAAATTATCTCGATAGATCCTGGAAGGACATCGCATAATCATCCGTTGAAAATTGCTTCACTTATTATTGTTCAGCGTAATTTCAATTATTGTAGCAACAATTTGACTGGAAAATTTAATGAAGAAATGGTACTATTGCCTCTTTTTGGTTAAAATTGAATTTGAAAATGTTTATAATAAAAAAATTATTGTTAAAAACTAAGAAATATCTACCATCCTTCATTATCTCAAGGGCTTTGAAAATTAATAATTTCTCAAAACTTGAATATAAAATTAATACAAAAAAAAACAAAAATCAACGCCTGTGTTTTTACAAAAAGATGTGCTAATGCTAAATCATAGAACTTATTGCAACAAACGCAAAAATGTCATATTTTTTATCTGTTTAATCTAAGCAAATATAACCAAAAGAAAACTCACCACCGAGACGTATGCTGAGCTGCATTTTATGGAAAAACCACGCCAATGACGGAATCTTATGATCAATGCTCATCCGAAGCTATTGCCTCCTTTTCCCGGAGACAGTTCGGGAGGACCGCTGTCCAGCGGTGATCGAACACAGGCCATCCCGCGAGGATTGGAGTATTGCCAAACAGCTGTTCACGGCGGACTCGATCCGGTGGGCGCTGGCCTCGTTTGAGAGCTTCAAGTCTCCGGCAGTGGATGACCTCTTTCCGGCGCTGTTGCAACAGGGGGAGCAGCTTTTGCTGCCCCACCTAGATCGACTGCTGAGAGAGAGCCTCGCATTGGCGTATATCCCTGAGGTATGGAGGACAGCGAAGGTGATCTTCATACCTAAGGTAGGAAGCACAGACTACTCGTTCTCCTACTCATTCAGACCGATAAGTCTAACGTCCTTCCTACTGAAAACCATGGAGAAGATCGTGGATCAAGAAATAAGGATGAAGGCGCTAAAGAGTTCACCGCTACATGCGGCTCAACATGCCTACAGAGCSGGCAGATCTACCAGCACTGCTCTGTACCAGCTGACCTCTGAAATAAAGAGTTCAMTGGAGCATGGGGAGGTGATGCTCTGCGCGTTCCTAGTTAGCGAAGGAGCCTTTGATAACACGTCCCACAAGAGTGTAGCAAGGGCACTGGAGAAAAGGAATGTGGCGGCACCAGTGCGTAGATGGATAGAAGCCGTACTGCGCGCAAGGGTTGCTGAGACCACTGGGGGTGTGTTATCACCCCTGCTATGGAGTCTTGTTGTGGACGAACTGCGAACACTGCTAACAGACAATGGAATCCAATGCCAAGGGTACGCGGACGACATTGTCCTTATGGCAAGAGGGAGATTTGAAGCCACTCTTTGTGACTTGATCCAAAGAGGTCTCAACCTAGCGAAGGGGTGGTGCAGAGAGGTTGAACTAAATATCAACCCCTCCAAGACGTCTGTAATCCCATTTACAAGACGTAGGACCCTACCCGGCCTCAGGAATCTCCTACTGGGAGGTAGTGAAATAGGGATGACCAGCAGTGTTAAGTACCTCAGTTTAACGTTAGACTCCACGCTGAGGTGCAAGCAGCACGTAAACCTGACGTTGGTCAAGGCGACAAAGGCCTTARTGGTGTGTAATCGCCTGGCAGGAAGGTCCTGGGGTTTAACGCCAAGAATAGTTAGATGGTTGTACACCATGATAGTAAGACCGATAATCACATATGGGGCGGTAGCCTGGGCCTCAGTAGCGTCGCAAACATCGGTTAGGACACAACTACTGAAGCTGCACAGGCTGGCCTGTGTCTCCATGACGAGTGCAATGCGAACCTGTCCAACGGCGGCACTGGAGGTTCTCCTTGAACTTACTCCGCTTCATCTGGTCATCGGTCTGGTAGCCAAACACACTCTTCTGCAAATAAAGGCAGAGGGGTGGGAAAAATTAAAAATAGTCTCATCCCGGAGGATGGAAGAGATAAGTGGCAAGTTACCACTGGTCCTCCTCCCGAGGGATAGTACTACTAAAAAGGTACACCGAAGGAAGAGGTTTAAGGTCACGCTCGGCCGCAAAGAGGATTGGAACGACTCCAACCTCGAGCGGTTGTTGAGGAACAGTACTATTGTGGGCCCACGCACTAGGGGCCCACGCACTAGGCTCCCAGTATCCATGGGGGAGTTCCCGAGCATTTTCCAGGCAGAGGTGTATGCTATAAGCCGGTGCATAGAAATTAACCTCCATCGCAACTATCGCAAGGAGCGTATAGCTATTTTAAGCGATAGTCAAGCGGCGCTGAAGGCGATCTCCTCTTACGAGATCAAGTCGTTTCTAGTGCAGGAGTGCAGGAAGAGCCTGAATAGCCTTGCGGAGAGAAACCAGGAACACCTGATATGGGTGCCTGGTCACAAAGGTATAGCCGTCAATGAACTGGCAGACGAGCTCGCCCGCTCCGCAGCCTCCACCAGGATGGTAGGACCCGAACCCTTCACAGGAGTGGGTCCCCACACCCCCCCACACCATCAAGGAGCTGCTCCGTAAAAAGGAAAGAGCAGGCAGGGAAGAGCACTGGYGACAAACTCATGGTGTGAGACACGCCAAGCTGCTAATGGGAGGTTACAACCTGAAAAGGTTCACAATAGTAATAAACCTCCTCTTTTAATTTTAGCAATTTCGATTGTTTTGAGCTCATTTTGGCAATGTGATATTTACGAGAACAAAAAAGCAAAAAAGATAATTTGTACAGTTGCAACTACTTTTTTTTACTCTACTTATAAGAGGAATCCCCAATTTCAAATTTGTGTATTTTAACTGCTGCCGATTTCAAAATATTGCTTAATTCAGAGTTGACGTTTTAGTGTAGGCAATGTAAAAAACGATTTGACGTAAACGAGCGTTTACGTTTTCCCGAGTTCACTGTAATAAGCATATTCGCATTATTTCGTTATCATTTCCATATTTGTAGCAATAGAATTTTTATGGCATACATTTGTTTTTTCTTTGGCACATTTGTCTGTATGTTTACGAAAGCAAATGCGAGCCACATACATATGTACATACATTCATAATAACAAGTGCCGAACGTATCTTTCGCATCTCCGTTGTTACGGTCAACCAATGGCCGAAGCTCGTTGTGTTGTTGGTAGAAAGTCCGAGCTATGCCGAAAGAAACTAACAAACGGTCGCCGATTGTTACCGCTTCCCTTACCGCTGTAACAGCTTCGCCTAAAAACTAGCGTAAATATTTATACATATGTATGAGCTTGCATACATATCGACGCGGATTTTTGAGAGCCACGGAAAAATATTTTGGAATTGACAAATATTGTAAATCGACAACAACTATGTTGCCACTTTTCTCACTTCTTTTTTAGAACAAACACCAGAAATATGCTCAATGTATGCTTTTTAGAAAAGATGCTTGAAAGCAAAGGTATGCTCGGAGAGATGTTACGGCGTTTGCTTTTATGAATGAAGCGAGGTTGCTTGTGGAATTTGCGCCTGCGTTTATGAATGAAATCGTTTAAAATTTACTAAATTTGGGCTTCGCCAATTCGGCTGCCATATTGACTTGGCATGCTTATGCTATTTGAGACAGTTGTTGTTTTTGTAGAACAATGCTTCAATTTTTTGTTGGTACATATTCACATGTGTACGCATATGTACGTTTGTATGCTTGTGTATTAATTTTTCGGAAGTGTATACAAATATATGTACATATTTATACTATATTGTTGTGATAAATACAATTTCTATTAGTAAGAAACGTAATACAAAAATATTTATTAGTATAGTATATTATGTAAAAACCAAATGAAATTATTAAATATGCATTTCGAAATTGATTATAAATATTACTGTGCATGCATTTATACAAAATTATATTCATATAATAATTATGTTTACATGTCTACATTAAATTGCCGACGGCAAAACGCAAAAGCATACATATTTGCATACACATCAAATCACAAGTTGAAAGAAAAATTGAAGCATGAAAATATCACAATGCAATGCAAAGAACTTATTTTTCTTCAATATTCCCTGATTGCGCATACATGCTATGGTATCATGAGCCGTACATATGTATATTATTTCCCTTCATATTCACATTTCACATCGTGAATTCTGTGGGTGTGAGGTGAATTCCGTATCACAATCCTATAAAATGTTCAACTTCGAACTTGCACCTTCTCTATATTTATACATTCTCTGTGTGCTGTGTGCTTCCCATTACATTCGGTTCAACTTTAAATACCGTGCAAGGGATAACTTAAGTAACAATTGCAATATCTAGCTAAACCTTGGCACACGAGTTCCGTGGCGAGCTAAGAAAAACAAATTTGAGATTATCCCTTACTGTGGATAAATAGTAGTATATTGATAAATTTGAAGGAGTACTTTTTTTAAGCAGAACAGAAGTTAATTCCAATATCTTTTGCAATCGGTCCACCTTATTTTCGAGTCCACATATGCACAAGGTATCTGTAGACTATGAATGTAACAAAAAAAATTTATTCGTTAATGTCTTTTGGTGCTTTCGCCCGTTTGTACAAGAGGTGATTCACATTCGTTTTTGTAAACAGGCGAAACCGAACCATATGCCATTTTTGCTTGCCACTTAAACACTAACAAACTCAAATTGAGCCGACTTAAATGCAATGTACTTGAGACTTTCGGTAATGAAAGTCAATAAAGAGAAATATCAAATTACATAAAATAAATGAAAGTGTACTATTTTCAACATTGTTATTCTGACGGCTTCATAAAGGTATGAAATGAGAACAGCTCTTCTCTGGTGTATATAAGCTTTGATTAATCGTCAAATCTATTACTCTCCTGCTAGTTTTTTGAGTTAAGAAATTATGTTTTGACATTGTCTTTCCTCGCGTACCTTATTGTTGCCTACATAAGGGGCAGCTTATCCAAGCGGGGTAATCCTGCGACCAGGCAACTTTTTTCTAATACCTACATTTTTAAATACATGATATCTTTCGAATGAAATGAACTGTGTCCCAACGATAAAATAATTTTTGAAATCCGTCAAGTAGTTTTGGCGCCTGTTCAATTCAAACAAACAATCAAAGCTTTCTATAATAATAGTTTAAATAAGCTTGAGATCGCAACTCCAAACATAAGAGAAGCAATATACAGCGATTGCAGACATTTTTCAGAAGAACATTGTAAATTCATCACAATTCATTATCAAGGGTGATGTGTAATCTGATAGTAGTCGGAATCAGAATTGAAACCGATCAAATAGAGTAGTAGGTGTCATGAATTCAGAATTTGTATCGGTTTTGGTTGTCTTCTTCTTCTTCTTGATTGGCGTAGTCACCGTTTACGCGATTATAGCCAAGTTAACAACCGTGCGCCAGTCGTTTCTTCTTTTCGCTACTTGGCGCCAATTAGATATTCCAAGTGAAGCCAGGTCCTTCTCCTCCTGCTCCTTCCAACGAAGTGGAGTCTTCCTCTGCTTCCCCCGGCGGGTACTGCGTCGAACACTTTCAAAGCTGGAGTGTTTTCGTCCATCCGGACAACATGACCTAGCCAGCGTAGCCGCTGTCTTTTAATTCGCTGAGCTATGTCAATGTCGTCGTATATCTCGTACAGCTCATCGTTCCATCGGATGCGATATTCGCCGTGGCCAACGCGCAAATAAATCTTTCGCAGAATTCGCAACGTCGACTCATCCATTGTTGACATTGTCCAAGCCTCTGCACCATATAGCAGGACGGGAATTATGAGTGACTTATAGAGTTTGGTTTTTGTTTGTCGAGAGAGGACTTTGCTTCTCAATTGCCTACTCAGTCCGAAGWAGCACCTGTTGGCAAGAGTTATCCTGCGTTGGATTTCYAGGSTGACATTGTTGGTGGTGTTTACGCTGGTTCCAAGATAGACGAAATTATCTACAACTTCAAAGCTATGATTGTCAACAGTGACGTGAGTGCCAAGTCGTCAGTGCGAGTGCGACGACTGTTTGTTTGATGACTGGAGATATTTTGCTTACAGTATTGTAATAAAAAAACATTATTTAATTCGTCGAATAAAAAATTATCTGTCTAATCTGCTGTCGTGTTGAAGTTTTTAATTTGAACTATTTTAACTTCAAAATAACATAAGAAGGCAATGTACATTGCTTACAAACTTTTGTTATTATTGCAATTTTTTCTAAGCAATTTACTAGCCATTTAAATGAAATCCGTTAAAAGCTCGAAAGTTCATCCACAATGCCACTCCACAGCAGGGATCAGATTCACCTCTATAGTGGTCTCAGCTGTCCAAGGACGAAGAAGAACTTCGAACCACTTTGCTGGTGACACTGCCCTCTTGAGGGGGGCGCAATTTCAAAAGCGTTTGCGATGTCTAAAAAGGCACAGGTAGCAACTTCTCCGTTCTTCTTCGAGCTTTGGACCTACAGAGGAGTATTAGTGGACCTACCTGCTCTGTATGAATGCTGAGTGGTATATAAAGATATGTGATAAGTACATTTGATCTTAATTCATTGTGTATTCTGTTCTCTATAATCCTAGTCGGGTTTCCAGTGATGGTCTTTCCTTCCTACATTAAGTATGAATATTATTTACTCAGTCCTCCAGAACTCGGGGATGTACATCAGCGCAAGCCTAGCTGTCATTAGTCTAAAAATATGGGGTGTTAAGAAAAGCTTGATAACCGATTTTCAGAGGTTAAAAAACTTCTTGTACCACTAAGGTAATTTTTGCTTCTTGGTGATTGTTTTCTAAGGGCGGCTGCATTAATTCTGCTTTTCAGCGCACTAGCCATCGTATCACGGCTATGAAGTATACCTATTCAGATTTAGTTTAGAAGTGTTTCTAAAAGAATCCAAGTTTGCATTTGAAATTATCTGCTCACTAAAGTGTTCCCTTAATAAATCCATTGATTAATGCGATGTGTGGGAAAAGGCGCGGTCTTGTTGAAGTTAAAAGTCGCCAAAATCTCGAGCTTCAATTTCAGACATATAATAGTCGGTTATCATGATGCGATAACGGTTGCCATATACGCTTACGTTCTCACCGGCATCGTTTTTGAAGAAATATGGACCGATGATTTCACCGGCCTCCAAAACCACACAAAACTGTTGTCTTTTTTAGATGAAATAGCAGCTCTTGAATCTCCTTAAGTTGCTTTTCATCCTAAATAAGCAAATTTGCTTGTTAACATACTTATCCTGCCGGAAATGGGGCTCATCGCTGAACAAAATGTGGCGCGAAAAGGGCGGATCCTATTGGAACTTTTTAAGACACCATAGGGCGAAACGAAGGTCGAGCGGCTTCAGTTCTTGCACAGGCAGTATTTTGTAGGCTTTCAATTTAAGATCTCGGCGTAAAATGCGCCATGTCGTTCCATACGTCAGTCCGAAAAGACTCAACGGTCTTCATGTACAGTCTCAGTTACACTTTCTTCATTGCATGCTTGGCGTGGTCTATTCGGTGGAATATTGTCCAATAATGAATGCTGGGTCTGAAAATAGGTGATGGTGACGCGAATAGTTCGCGTGAATTTTCGTAATTACGTTCGACTTTCGTAACAAAGTGTAAACGTTGTTCAAGCGTAAGTTTTTCCATGATCACGCGTGATCTGCCGGAAAAGGGCTTTGAAAGAAGTACCTCTACTTGGATCACCCGTTATAATATGATCGATCAAAATGAAATTATGTAAAGAAACAAAATATCTTTACAAAGTATTGCAAGAATAATTGTGAGAGTCAAGAGCACAAACTCTAAAAAAATTATTCAGAACAGAAAACAATGTATATCATATAGCTGTCATACATGCCGTCCTAAGTCAAAATTAAGTTCTTGTACGGAATTTTTTTAAAAAGGGTATTTTAATACATCCACAGTTAACATCTTTAATTTTTCATAAAAAAAGTATAATTAATGAACTCAAATTATTTTTATATATTTTGTTAAATACTATATTTAATAAATAATAATAGATTCTGTGACGCCATTTAGACCATAAGTAATAACGATGTTTTTTTTCAAAAAGACCGAATGACACCAAAATATTTTATTCTAAAAATTTTCTGGTTGCAGGGTCGTAATTTAATTTTACGTGATGGATCTTCCAGAGCAGTTTTTAATGTTAAAACTGAATGCGAAAAATGAAATGTCAAGTGCTAATGCCACATCGAATTTAAATTCCACTGGGAATGAACACTTTGTTTTAAGGTCTAACGAAGTAAAAGCCATTAACTGTTCCGACCTAAATAGCAAAAATGATGGAGAAATGCAGGGCGAACCCACGGGTGAAATTGAAAAGATAAATAAATATGTTATTTGTGGAATTGATGGTCCAAAAAGAGTTGGTCCACTTGTACCACCGAAACCTTACAAAAAGAAACAAAACTATCCCGAGGTATGTATACCCAATTTAATTTTCGAAACGTAGCAGTCTTAAAAGTACGAGAACGAGCCGTTCAATTATAAGCTGAATGTTAAATTTAATTAGAGTATTTCTATATCTCGTTATTTATTTAGCAGTTTTATCACAATTTACTACTAAATAGTACTGAATTAAAAAAATTCATGAAAAGTCTACTGACGCTATTTCATAGCCTTGAGTGATTTACATGTAAAAGATATAAGTATTTTAGTTCGACGTCATCAGACCTCAAACGTTCTTTTTTGAGTAATTGCTATATTACAAAAGACGTGGTATAATGTGTTACTCTTTTATTTATACTTTACCAAAAATACTTAAAACTACAGGTGTGCAATTTGTTTTGGGATGTAGTTGTGTAGCGCACACATTGGGTGACGTCGCTCTTGCTTTGTTGATAGGGAACCCCACGTGTTTTATGTGAGTTGTTTATTAATTATTAATTCTTTCCTTCTTTATTAAAATATCCCCTGTTCTTTTGATTAAACTGTATTTTAGTCTTGAATGTTTTTTGTGACGTGTTCCATTTCCAGTGTTAGTAGTTTATAGGTTGATTATTTTCTTCATATATGTTTTTCTGCACCATATTGTTTTATTAGGGTTTTCCAACTGTTTAATTTGGTATTCCAGTTTTTTTAAATATGCAATGTCTTACAAGTAATTTCCTAATTTTTCAAGAGCCCATACTAACTTCTTTACTGACGTAGACACCGCCTTCGCGGTTACAGCCGAGTTAACAGCAGCGCTCCAGTCGTGTCTTCTTCTTGCAATGTGGCGCCAATTGGAGATTCCAAGTGAAGCCAGGTCTTTCTTCACCTGATCTTTCCAACGGAGTGGAGGTCTTCTTCTGCTATCCCCGGCGAGTACTACGTCAAATAATATCAGAGCTAGAGTGCTTTCGTCCATTCGGACGACATGACCTTTGATTCGCTGAACTATGTCAAAGTCGTCGTATATTCCATAAAGGGATGGAACAATGGTTTCATCGAATGCGATATTCGCCGTGGCCGACTCGTAAAGAACCATACATCTTTCGCAGAACCTTTCGCTCGAAAATTAGTAGCTTCGATTCTTCAGATGTTGTTATTGCTGTTTTAACGGTTATCGGCCCCCGTTGGGACGGTGAGGGTTATCAGTGTTGTCGTCGACGTCATCTAATGGGAGGCCAAGGAAACGTGCTGTTTCGACGGGGTCGGACCAAAAGGAAAGGGTGTTAGATGGGTGGGGTTGATAGGGCATCCGAAGAGGTGGTCAGTGTCATGCGGAGACTTGTTGCATGCAGGACATACGTTGGGTATGTCAGGCTCTATTCTGGATAAGTAGGAGTTCAACCGTCTACAATACCCAGAACGAAGTTGCGCTAGAGTCACTCACGTTTCTCGCGGCAACTCGAGCTCTTCGTCTGCATTAGGTGGTGGTTTGACTCCAAGAACGCCATTCACGGGAAGGGAGTCGGTGAAGGTGTTGATAGCTCCACTGTGAATGGCGGTCAGGCTACGAACCATCTCAGCGTTTATGACGCTAAATGCTGTGGTAGTGCTGTGCAAATTTCGGAATCCATGCTGGTGGCTAGCTAGGCTCAGGTGGTGAGCGAAGGTCGGACGTAGCAAGGCCTCAAGAGTCTTCACTACTGGGGAGAGTTATCGGTCGATAAGATTCCCATTTGTTGGCGGGCTTCCTAGCTTTCAGTAGTGGGACCACTCTTCCGACTTTCCACACATCGGGGATTTGAAGAGTGGTCAGCGACAGGTTGAGGACCTTGGTGAGATATCTTACTCCCGTCGAGCATAGATGCTTTAGCATTAGTTTATTCCATCAGGGCCAGTGGATTTGGAGGATTTTGCTTTGTTGATGACTCCCTGAAAGTAAGTTTCGGGCAGTCGTTTGGCATTTTGCGCATCCGTCCGTTAACACACCGTTTGGCTTTGTCTACCGGAGGGTGTAGTGTAACCGGTGCAGAGGTTACAGGACTTCAGGTCCTCTATCTATTTCGTCCGCTTATGCCGAATCTCCAGATTGAGATCCCTTATTCGGGGATCCTCGGAATCGGCATGGAGTAAGGTGTCGCACTAAACGGTTGCTTCGGCTGGGAAGTTGGGGCGGATTTACGCCATTCTTCCAGCCGGGATGAAGCGAGTGGTAGCTGCTACGATCACCTTGCGGAATTGACATTCGCCAACGGATACGTTGGAATAGGAATGCTTAGAGCGTTGAAGGTGCTGTCGGAAAACTCTGTAAAGCCGGCCCAATTAGCTTTGTAAAAGTTAACGAAGGTACGGTTGTCCACAGAAACGAAATCGGCTGGCTTCTCGATTTAGATAATTATGGTCATATGGTTTGATGCGAGAAATAGCAAAGGTCGCCAGGTCAGACCACCAGTAGCAATTGTAATATCGGGCGAGCTACTACAAGTTCCCATAACTCTGGTAGGGGCTTCGTCATTTTTTGTACAGAATGTCGAATCGTCGATCTTTTTCACCAGCTCCATCCCCCTACGAACATTTGACAGGCAGGAATGCCAAACGGTTTTCCCCACGAAGTAGCGCTGTTGGGCAACATGTAACTGGGGGGATGTATATATTAAATATTTCGAGCTCGACAACGCCTGACCGGATAGGTATACCCTGACATTCTAGGGTAGTATCCCTGGGGTCGTTATCTTCATCGATTATACGATACTGCACGGTGTTGTGCAATATGAAGGCTAGACCACCACCATTATCTCGCTCGCGATCTTTACGTATCACGTTGAAACCGTCACAACTCAGAAGATCTGAGCGGCTGTTCAGCTTGGTTTCTTGGTATCGCTCGCTCACTATCGATACGCGCTCCCGATTCATGATTTAGTTAATTTGAAGTAGCCGGATTTATCGCGGGTGCCCATGGGTTATCCTGGGAGTGAGAGTGAGGGGGTGTGGGTAGTATTTGTTGCAGCTGCAGAACCCGCAGGGGTGTTTGTCGCATTGGGTTGTTGGTTGGCGACACCACTGTTGTGTGTTGCGGGGGCAGACTCTCGGAGCACGCCGGGAAGTGACACCAGCTAGTGCAGGAATTGCACTTGACTGATGTAACGAACCGACGTTTGGCGGTCTGACACACGGAACAGACTGTGCGAGGAACCAAGCGTCGCAGTATTGCGTAGTCAACATAGGGTCACGTAACGCGTGGCCCACTCCCTATGAGTCTTAAGCAGAAAAATTCCTCCGGGCCCGGGTCGGGCTCAATGCCAGCACGAGTCAGGAGGAGACGGAGCAACCCTGCTGCAAGGCGTTGCTGCAATGAAGACAAACACAAATTAATACTCACCGATCCAAACGGGGTTAGATCGCCGAAAAAACAGCCCTTAGTCGGATGAAATTCGAGTCAATTCCGGTACGTAGAATCGGCTGTCGTGGGAATTCAAAAAATTTAATCAACAACTTCAGATGTTGTCACCGTTCATGCCTCTGCACCATACCATGTAGCAAGACAGGAATAATGAGTGACTTATAGAGTTTGGTTTTTGTTCATTCAGCGAAGGACTTTAAGCAAGAGTTATTCTGAGAGTTATTCTGCGTTGGATTTCGAGGCTTACACTGTTGTCGATGTTAATTCTGGTTCCAAGATAGACGTAATTATCTATGATTTCATAGTTATAACTGTCAACAGTGAAGTAGGAGCCAAGGCGAGAGTACGACAACTGTATGTTTGATGACAGATATTTCGTCTTGCCCTCGTCTTGCCCTCGTTCACCACCACCATTTGCTTCTCGCGGTTGCTGAGTCCAATGGCATCGATATCATCGGCGTACGCCAGCAGTTGTACACTCCTATAGAAGATGGTATCTATTTAGTTCTGCAGTTCGAATTATTTCTCCAGCAACAGATGGAAGAAGTCGCACCATAGGATGTCGCCTTGTCTGAAGCCTTGTTTAGTATCGAACGGCTCGGGGAAGTCATTCCCGAACTTGGAGCTTTTGGTATTGCTCAACGTCTGTTTACACAGTCGTATCAGTTTTGCGGAGATACCAAATTCAGACATAGCAGCATAGAGCCAGCTTCTTTTCCTACTATCAAAAAGCTTTAAAATCGACGTAGACTGGTATGTGTCGATCCTATTTCCTCGGGCATTTTACAAGATTTTGCGCATGGTGAATATCTGCTCGGTTGTTGATTTTGGCAGGTCTAAGGCCCATTGATAAGGTCTAATCAGTTTATTGACAGTGGGTTTTAATCTTTCACACAATACACTCGATATAACCTCTAATGCGATGAATGACTTATCCCACGGTTGTTGGCGCAGATTGGGGGTCTCCCATTTTGTGGAATAGACAGAGCACACTTAAATTCCAATCGTCGGGCATGCTTTCGTCTGGCCATATTCTACAAAGAAGCCGATGCATGCTCCTTACAGTTCTTCGCCGTCGTGTTTCAATAGCTCGGCCGGCAGTCCATCGGTTTTCTCTTCGCTGCGACACGGCACTCTTCATCGTACCAGCTGTTMTTTTGTACTTCCCGAAAACCAATGGTTTCGGTTGCAGCTGTACGTAAGGAGTTTGAAATGCCGTCCCACAGTTCCCTCATACCGAGTTGTTGACGAGTGTTCTCAGAGAGCATCAGTGCAAGCCGAGTAGAAAATCGTTCGGCTGTCTGTTGTGATTGCAGCTTCTCGACGTCGAACCTTCCTTGTGTTTGATGGCGTGCGTTTTGTACTGTACATAGGCGTGTGCGAGTATTGGCTGCAACAAGATAGTGGTCCGAGTCGGAGCGCGCGCACATCTAAAACACTGGAGACGTGCCTTCCGTCTATCACAACATGATCGATCTGGTTGATGGTTTTTCGATTCGGAGACAGCCAGGTAGCTTGATGTATCTTCTTATGCTGGAATCTAGTACTACAGATAACCATATATCGGGCCCCTGTGAAGTCGATCAGCCTCAACCCATTTGGGGATGTTTCCTCGTGGAGGCTGAATTTACCGACCGTAGTCCCAAAGATACGTTCTTAGCCCACCCTGGCGTTAAAGTCGCCAAGCACGATTTTGACATCGTGGCGGGGGCAGCTCTCATAAGTGCKHTCCAAGCACTCATAAAAGGCATCTTTGGTCACATCGTCATTCTCTTCCATCGGGGGTGGGCGCAAATCAGCGATATGTTGAAGAACCTCGCTTTGATGCGGATGGTGGCTAGACGTTCATTCACCGGAGTAAGTGATAGTACTCGGCGACGGATCCCACACCAAACTTGCGGTCCTTTATATGGCCACTGTAGTAAATGCCACAAGGACCAACTCGTCTCTGTCCTTGTCCCGTCCATCGCATTTCTTGGACGGCGGTGATGTCAGCCTTTATTTTTACGAGGACGTCAACCAGCTGGGCAGCGGCACCTTCCCAATTAAGGGACCGGACATTCCAGGAGCATGCCCTCAATTCGTAGTCCTTATTACGTTTGCCATGGTCGTCATCAAAAGTATCGTCTCTCATCCGAGGCTGTTGTTAAAACGAAAACGCATAATACACACAAAGCTAATATTCAGCCACCACCGAATTAACATATTCCCATTCCCCTAGACGAAATTTCGACCAACATGCATTCGGTCGTTAATCAAACCGATATCCCCAACACTCTCCCAACTGTATGCAAAATAATCAAGGTTCATGCCGAGGTTCAACAATTAGCCGAACAACCTCCATATTACTAGAGAAAATACCTCCTTTAAAAACATACCGAGCTTACCACCTAATCCATCGACCCCGATGGAAGTAAACCAATCACGGCATCAAGACAGATTAATTACAAGATTAGGCCCAATACAATCGACCACTCAAACGTCCGATTTCCGCACCACTGACTCACCCTCCAAGAAAAATAAAAGGAAATTTTGTTTACTAATGCAGTAGAAGTAGACTCGAACGGGATATATGATGACAACTCCTACGATAGCAACGATAATGCAGGTAAAAATGAGCCCGATACTATTAATTTTTTAGATTAGTGCCGTCTTCGCTGCCTTATTACGGATTTAGAACAAGGCGCGGAGAAACAATAGGTTTTCTTATTGATATTGGATCAAATAAGAATTTCATTCAATCAACTAGGATTAGGAACCCAATTCTAAACGAAAAGCCTTTACAGTAAAATTAGTTGCAGGGACAATTGAATTACCCACCACACCGTGGGTCGACATTTTTGGACCAACAGTGGGGAAATAAAACTTTTCATATTACCAACTCTACGGCATAGTAGGCAACGACTCATTTAAAGAACTAAAAGCAATTATTCATACCGACAAAAATTTAATGACAAGTTGTCAAAGTATAAATATAATGTTAACACAACGAATAATGTTAACACACGAAGTGAATAATGCGGCAATCAATATTGCACATCTCTCATTACGACAACAAAATTAATAATATTATTGATAAATGGCCAAACCTTTTTTCCGAGCCTGAAAAAACTCACCTACACCACTCGCGCAAAAGGTTAAATCCGGGAACACACGCGAACCCCTGTCTACTCCAAGCCATACCCGTATCCCATGGAATTAAAATACGAAATCGAACGCCAAATTGAAGAACTCCTAGATAACGGAATAATAAGGAGATCGAAATCTCCGTATAACTCCCCAATATAGATAGTTAACAAAAAATCAGATGCCTCTGGCGAAAAAAAGGATCGAATGGTCGTAGATTATCGTATACTCAATTAAGTTACGATCCCTATACTATTATTAATGAAGTATCCTATACCAAAAATTAATGAAGTCCTCGCAAATCTGGAAAATAATAAATTATTTACTGTCATTGACTTAAAAATTGGGTTCCATCAGATTCAACTTCGCGAGTCAGATATTGAAAAAACCGCATTTTCCGTTAACAGCGGAAAATATGAATTCCTCCGCTTACCCTTCGGTCTAAAAAATGCTCCAGCCGCATTCCAAAGAGCACTAGACGATATCCTTTGCCAACATATAGGAGTAAGATGCTAAGTTTACATCGATGATGTAATAATAGTTTTCAAAAACAAGATGAACGTTTTAAAAATACAGAATTAGTATTTCAAACCTTAACAAACATGAAAATCCAATTAGACAAATGTACATTTGCTAAAGAAGAAGTAGAATTTTTAGGATATGTAATCAGTTCAAATGAGATAAAAACCAACCACGAAAAAGTAGAAGCGGTAGCTAAATTTCCAGTTCCACAAACTCTCAATGAATTAAGATCCTTCCTAGGTATTTCCAGGATTACGCAAAAGTAGCTAAACCATCACGCACTACTAAGATGAGAAGCCGATCATGTCTCCAAACGGAACTCGAAAAAAATAGAAATTTACAAACCTGGTAAAATAAATGTAGTTGCAGACGCACTTTGAAGACTACCAATATAAATAAATTCACTACGATTCATAGCGATGAACGCTCAAGTCATAATTTAATACCTTGTACAGAAGTTCCAATTAATGTTTTTAAAAACCAAATTTTTTTCAACATTGACGAAATATTTAAATTAAAAATAAATTAATTTAAAATAATTTTTCCACCAGACATATAATTACAGAACCAGAGTACAACGAACAGTTATTGAATTCTTACACGAAACGATACCTTAACCCATCTGTTATAAATTGAATTCATACAGAGGAAAGGGTAATGGGTATGATGCAAAATAGCTATCCTATTCATTTCAGTAACATTAAAAGCCGATATACCCAAAAATTAGATGAAGATGTTAGTAACGAGCAAGAACAGGAGAGCATCATATTAAAAGAACACTTAAGAGCACATAGGAATGCCACTGAAAATAAAACACAAATTCTCAAAACAAAATATTTTTCCGGTATGTTAAATAAAATAAAAGGAATAATAGCCAACTGCACCGCTTGTAAAAAAAATAAGTACGAGACACATCCCAATCAACCGAAAATTGCAGAAACTCCATTACCAACATATCCAGGACACATAGTTCATATCGATATATTTTTAACAGAGGGAAAAATAGTTATGACAGCTTTAGATAAATTTAAAACATATGCAGTAACAAAAAGCCTAAATAGCAGAGCAATAGAAGACGTCAGTAAACTTTTAAGAGATATTATATATTTTTGTTAGAAGTACCAAAATTAATAGTGATCGACAATGATCCATTTTTAAACTCAGCCTCTTTAAAATTTATGATAAAAGACGAGTTGGGAATATAAGTTTACACTACTCCTCCATACGGACAAGTGGAAAGGTTCCACTCTACATTAATCGAAATAATCCGCTGAATAAAAGAAAACGTTGGACACAGGAATTTTGAAGAACTTTTAGAAAGAGCAGTATCTGAGTATAATCATTCAGTTCATTCCACTACACTTAAGAGACCAGTAGACCTCATTTTCCATGATGTTACATTTACCCCCGAGGACATTGAAAAAACTGGAAAAAGCAACTTAGAAAAATTAGCTGAGAAACACAGGAAGGATATCAAATATCACAATAGAAATAAGAATGAAATAAAATCATATCTGCCAGGACAAATAATATTTCTTAAGAAAATTTGGAGATTAGGAACTAAGTTAAGTAAACCCTACAGTAAGGAAATAGTTAAGGAAGAAAGAAATAGTATCGTGTTAATTGAAAAAAGACAAATAATTGACAAAGGTAGAATACGTAACTAAATATATACTGACATTATTTTTCAGAATATTACTACCGCTATGCCTAGCGGATTTACAGACCAGAGATAATGAGATCCCCAACTCCTCTCTCACTGGAAGTGAGAGAGCAATTGCTAAACGTCAAAACCTACYGAACTTTGACAGTTGACTGGATTGAGTAGGTTTTGACGTTTTGCAATTGGAATGACTGGAATGGCCAGATTGAAATTATACCAAAAATATATGTGGACGGAGAAATTTATTGCCGCCGTTCAAGATCGCTAATAAAAATTTAAAATAATGGAAATCRAAGAAAATGCGAAATTTAAATATATATCATGAAACGTTTTGTATTTTGATGCATAATAGAATTAATTTTCTATTACAAATGGTTAAAAACATTTATTAATTTAGAACTAACAGGCTTAATTCACCTTATTAAGTATTGAAATATCGAAAGTCAKTTATTTTAATATACCATAAAATCATAAAAGAGGAATTAAGTAGTTTCGCCATATATTAAAAGTCCAATATATAATATTTTGCAATCGTAATAAATGTTTTGTATGTTAATTTAAAATGTCCAAAAATTCTTATTTGGTGCGATCTGGCCATAATCGAAAATGTTATAAAGAATGCTTATTTTGAAGCGCTCTCACACTGGAATAAGTTGGGCATCCCATTATCCCTGGTACAGATCCTCGACTACTCAAACTTCCAATTGATAACAATAAAAAAGGGAACGGCTAGACTGCAAACAGGAACATTTGGGATAATGCATGAAATTGACATAGAAAAATGTATTTAGGCACTTGACCACATAGAAGCGACTATTAAAACTGAAACTCTCCGCAAAACTCCTAACTACCCCTTTACTTAACATAGATAAGATCCCAACTTGACAATCAAAAAAAAAAACAAAAACAAACAGACCAATAAATTTCCTGGATAGCGCATGGAAATGGATTGCAGGAAGCCCAGACCATGAAGACTACGAAATAATTTCAAATAAAATAAATAATGTCTTACAAAATAAAAATAATCATGTATTAATTAACAAACTTACAATGGGCAAAATTAGCGAGATAACAAATATTACAAATAACATAATTAAAACCATACAAAATGAAATAAGTTTAGAAATTGAAGCATTTTTACAGCTAAAATACCAATTAGAAATAATTAAGGAAGAAATTTTAAATATTGTATACGCAATACGTTGGGCAAAAGCCAACATAATAAATTATTTTATTTTATCAAATGAAGAAATAAATGGTGTGAAAGAAGTAATAGACAATGACAATATTCCATATGAAAATTTAGACGAAGCACTCGGATTTTCCGAAGTAAAAATTGCAACTAATGGCAAAATTATAATTTATATTTTGAGCCTCCCAACCGTAGTTAATCAAAATTGTAAACTCAATTTCAATACAATTTAAACTGCGAAAAGGGAATTTATGGAATAGAAAATTATTGTAAAAAATAAAATTCCCTACAAATATGCTTAAGCAATAATGTAGTAGATTAAGTAATAATACTTGTATAAATAATTAAAAAGTCGTTTGCCAATTTGCACGGAGGTCAACAACCAGTATATCTCAACTATAGAGGAAATGGGGCCTGGAATAATACTACTAAGTAAATACAACGGAAAAATTTCAACAAACAACGAATCTACATTTTTAAACGGGACCTCCTTTTGTATACCAACGTAACCATTGTTACTCGTATCAACGGAAAAAAGTTCTATAACGAAGAAAGAACAGCAAGTAAACCACTACCAGCAATCCTACAACCGTCATCAGCACCACTCAATATAGAAGAATTCCTTTCGTTGGAGATGCTAAAACAGCTAAACTTCAACAATACAAAAGAAGTAAGTCTGTTAGAAGCCGCAAACGGAGTCAGAAAAGGAACCAGCATCACTCTAATCGTCATTTTAATAGTCATCGCCTTAATTTTCGAGAAGAATGTTCTGTCACAACTGGCAATAAAAAGACTCAACCAAATTTTCAATATAATAAATATAAAGATTCAAACGAGGACGTTTGAATTTCAAGGAGAACTAGTTAGCACCCCATACGTTAAAAATTATCATATGATGCATTAATATGATAGGATACAAAGCAATATACATAATGTGACACCACTAAATCGTTGAGAGTGCGACACGTGTAGTGGCAACCTGTATTAAGCGCAGCGTCAGAAAACTCCATACCCGTTGCAGCGGCAAACATACTATAGGTCTAGAGTATAAGTATAAGTAATTGCAACCTTTAGTTCTTAAGCGGAATTAAACGTTTCTTCACTTGTATGCATATTTCTCCCGCCAATTTTGTTCCTCCGAGTCTCCCAGTGAGTTGAATCTGTTGTGTTTGTTGTTTATATTTGGGGTATTCACAACCTGTCTTAAATCGTAAAGTCGTAAAATTTTAAATTTTTACACTTGTTTAAAAAAAATTTGTTGTTGGATTACAAACAAAAATAAGTTTACACATTTACAATTCTCAATACTATGTTTTCGAATCGTTATAATTTATAACTTTAGGAGACATGTGAAAACCCTAATTTTTATTTAAACTAATGTAAAAATTTAAAATGTTATGACTTTACGATGCTTTAAGACAGGTTGTGAACGCCGCAATTATATTTTGTGTTTTTTTTTGTTCGCGTCCGGTTTGTGTGTTGTTTTTTGGTTTTGTTTGTTGGAACTGTTTGCTTGTTTAATTTTATAGCTTCACTTTGTTCTTTTTTATATGTTGTGTCACAGCACTTTGTTTTGTTTTATTTTATTTTTTTGTCACCGCGGTTGTTTAAAATACGATTAAATATTATATTTCTTAATTATTTTAATACGTTTTTATTTAGAAAAACCCGAAGGTGCCTTTCGGTAAGGCTCGGAGGACCATATTTAAGTGTACATCCACTAGTTGCCTTTTCAGTCTCTAACAATTTATTAAAAACAGAACGCAAATGTAATTTATATTTAAAATGGTTTTAATTGATCAATTAATTTTTACCATAAAATGTGAGATAAATGTACAATATGAATCAATGCGAGACAGCGCCCAGATGAAGCAACAGGAGATGGTGTTGATTCGAATGTAGCCCGGTGGTTAAGCATGTATTGATCTTGATGTAGCGCTCTGGATTACTGACGACTCGAATTAACGAACTCAGGATCGGCGAAGAGATGTTAACGCAGCGTAGTGTGTAAGCCAATTGTGTTGATGATCGAAGGTTGACGTGCGAATGTTGATGTGTGCAGTGTGTCGAACGAATTGAGTCTGCTATTATGTTGTCCATCCTTTTTGATAAGTGGTTAGGGGTACTGGTGTGGTGAGTTGTGTTGGTGTTGTATTATGATGGATGATCAGATGTGGTGTATTGTGCAATATTTCCTTAGGGTGCGCCAGTTTTTCCCGGGTAGAGTAGGGGGTAGGCTTAACTCATTTAAACAACATCCATTTCAGAAAGAGCGAATTCCTTTTACACCTATAACGTAGATTATCTTGGACTCTTAGAGTCAAGTAATAAACTTTAGAATTCAGTATCTATATTCATCGTAATTGATTCGTTCACAAAATACCCAACAACAACTCGTATATTGTCACTGCTATCAGCCGAAACATTCGGAAATCCAATCCACATAATCGCAGAAGCTTTTACGACTGACGATCTTCGGCGTTATTGTGAGTATGAAAACATTATATATGTTAAAACACTGGCATGCCTCTTGTCGTATTTGACTATTGAATAGAGCGACTGAACAAGGTATAGCCTGAACTTAATATACAGTTTGCCACGAAGTTTGTAACACCCAGAAGGAAGCGTTGGAGATCCTATAAAGTATATACTAGTATATAAATGACCAATATGTTGAGCTGAGTCGATTTAGTCATGTCCGTATGTCTGTCTGTATATATACGAACTAGTCCCTCAATTTTTAAGATATCGTTTTGAAATTTTGCAAACGTAATTTTCTCGTCAAGAAGCTGTTCATTTGTCGGAACTGTCGATATCGGACCACTGCCATATAAACTGAACGATCGGAATGAAGTTCTTGTATGGAAAACTTTCAAGTTTGACAATTTATCTTCACAAAAGTTGGCACAGGTTATTTTCTAAGATAATAATGTAATATAAGAAGAAATTGTTCAGATCAAGATAATAAATTAGAAAATAATACCAAATTTCGTAAACACAGTGACAAGATAATATAATAATATAATAACAATGTAATATAATAACAATAGAATATAGCTGCTATAGAAACTGAATGATCGGAATCAAATGTTTGCATGGGGAACTTCCTCATTGGACGATATATATGTATGTATTCGCGAAATTTGGTATGAGTTATTGTTCCATACAAACTGAACACATAGTTACTAAAAGAACTGCACCTGTGTAGAGTATATTAATTTCGGTGCAGTCGAAGTGAACGTTTTTTCTTATTAATTATTAAGAATGATCCGACGAAGTGGTACAAATTCACAGACAGAGTCTCACATGTAATTACAGCTGAAGATATGATTATCAAACAAAAGAACAAATATTAAAGATACAAACTGAAAATAAATACATATACACATACAATCTTAGACACAAAGCCGCTAATCAATATTCACTAAATTGAAGCCAAAGTATTTGGGTTCATATCAAATTCCAGTAAAACCTTTCTAAGCTGCACATCTGCGGTTCAGCACTTTTATCTAAGTTACGCGAGTGTCCGTGTTATGAAGAGATTATTCTTTTTTAATTTTTTTTACTTTATTTAAGGACTGAATAAAAAACTTACATTGAATTCAATAAATAATAAAAAAACATAAAAAATAACAGTTTGTTTTAATTTCAAAAACTTATAATTTATTTTGTTCCAATTTCGTGTTTAAATTAAAAAACTCCGGCAGAAAAATTGGTTGATAATAGTGACTTTATTAATGTTTGAAAAAGCCTCCTTTGCAGTGGGAAGATTCTAGTTTTCAGTTCATCACTTCCATTTCCAGAAGTTCCTTGGAAGATGTGTTTTACTTCCTCTACCACGTTTTTAAAAATAGTTTCGTGGGGATCACCCACCTGTTATTATGGACGGGACTAATTTATTTATAATTTATTTAGGATAGTTGTGATTTATCAAACATTCATTGTTCACATTTTCTTGTGGTGGCCTTTCCAAAAATCGTGGGAAGGAAATCCGGCACGTTGAAAGTATTTTCTTATCACGGGTGTGTCTAATTCATGCCAGGAAGAAACTCACCACCGGATAGCATCAAAAACAGAAATGATTTTCGAAAATTCACTTTCATTGTTGTATTCATCAAGATGTGTTATCAGTTTCCAATCATCATAGCCTTCCATCCAAATATTTTGTATATTTTTATATGCCCTATTTGCGAATAACCAACATGGTTCACAATATGCTTTTTGAAGCAATAGAGAATAGGACAGCCATTAACTTTACGCCAGATTTAGAAACAGTGTAATAATATTTATCTACAAAAGATCTATTGTTACTATCCCTTAAAAAGGGGCCTTTTGGTTTACTGTGTCCGTTTTCGATCACAAACCGTTTTACTTGATCATTATGTTCTTTAAAGTTACCTTTATCAGTAACATGCGGTAAAGATTTTAATTTTTCTATGCCCAAACATGATTAATTTAAAGATTTTCTCGTACCTGGTTGTGGTTGCTCTGAATCTAAATATTCACTGTTATCGGGCCCTGCGATATTGCCACTTATGTCATAATTTTCTGCCTTTCCGTCGCGCTCTTCATTTGATTCTTCTTGTATACTATCTTGATTATTAAAGTACTGACTTATTTTAGGTAACTTTTTATTTTGTTCTTCAGACTCCTTTCGGTTTTCGCTTCCACTCTGATACTTTTTAGAACAAAACCGCAAAAAGTTTGTAATTATACTATAGTTTTTATTTATTGAAAAATCTACTTAATTGCTAACAAATGCCAAAAAAAGCGACCGTAAAAATGTTTATAACGAAAGTCCACCGATTGTTCAAAGTTCAATTCAAGTGTCAAATTTTGTAAGTTTTGAAAGAAAGATGAACATAGGTACCGAAATAGTTTTGGTTTTTACGAAGAGAATCATTATTTTAAATAATAATTTCGTAACTTGTGATTTCAAACTTTACTACCGATACCTACCGACGATGTACAAAAATGATTAATTTTATGGGTAGATTAAAAATTTAAATAATTGTAATAGTATATATTATAGAGTAGACATTGTCAACCTATTTTTACAATTAACTAATTAAATATATCTTCACTTGCAACAGACAACCAATTCTTACAACAATAAACTGCTAATTTCTTGGTGAGTTCTTGCGTAATACAATAGTGGAGTCTTTCATATATACAAACTCGTATCGGGGATTCCCCAAGCATCAGCAAGTAATACCAACATAAATTTTAAGCAGTGTTGCCGTTTGAGATAGAAAAAAATACACCAAACTCATTTCAAAATTGCGCTAAATTTTAGCTGTGAATTTTTAATGGCAATAAGAGAAGATGTGTTTTTATGTGAATTTATTTAACCATTATTACATTTATCAAAATCAACTAAATTAAATAACTGAATGTCTTTCTGGTCATCATTACGTTCGGGTGCGGTTGGTGTGCCTTCACCAGATGCCGTTTCTTTTTTTTACAGTTTTAGTCATTTTCTTCGTGTTCAGGCAACATAAAAGTGTGGCAATTTTTCTTAAGAACTTTCAACTGATGACGTATCATTATAATTGAACTCTGTTAGTAAAATCAGAGACAGTCATAACATAACACTTTAATGTAAAAAAGAGACAAAATATTAAACGCATCAATAACATTGTGGTCGGGGAATACTAAATCCTTTGGGGAATTTCCAGCTCGTTATTTTCCTAACGTTTTACGGCTCTGGCAATTAACTTATAGGCTTAAATTTACGATCGTCAATAATTTTTACAATTTTCTACTAGATTCCGAAAAATGTTTTTAGCGCATTGTATTGAGAAAAAAAAGCGCTAAAACGGCAACACTGATTTTAATGCCGCCAGTATACCTAGTCTCAGCGAGACACCCTGAGACATGCCCAGTGAATATAAACGTAAACCAATATACACATTTTTGAGGTATGTTTGTCCACACATGTTTCCAAAACTATTACGAGTAATTGGATTTTGACCATTCTTTCTAAAACTGGGTTAAATTTTTTTTTGCTAATGCATTGAAAGTTTAATACCTAGGTATATTTTTTTTAGTTGCGTATGCAACTAAGAAGGTAACAAATAAATTAAAGACAAAACTTTTTTTTACTTAAGTAATGTGTATGTGTAATAATAAATGTTGGGAATTGAGATTTCCTCTGACTGGGGGCCCCTTCGGGTGGGAGGTCCGTCGCAGTTTGCCGACTTGCCACCTATAGTTACGCCACTGCTGACCACCCATTGCTTGGTTTAAAGATCTCAATTTGTAACTCAGTGGCCAATAATTAAGCTTTTACTTGAATTATTGGGTCACTGATAGGATAATTCTTAGACCTGCATATTTTAAGAAGCGTTTATTTTTTTCAAAATTACAACTGATTTTGTGTTTTTCTTTTGCATTCGGGATCAACGCTATTTTCCACTTGTTTAGAACATGTTAATATTGTTGATCTGGAAACTTCATATTTTTCTGTCAAAATCCCTATGGATAGTCTTTTATTAACCTGTTCAATACCTCACTTTTTATTTTCAAAAATATTTTAGGTATTGCAACGTTGAAAAATTCAATTGATGCCGAAATACAAATACATTTGTGTGTAATATAAATAAATAGTGCGTAATATAAATAAATAACATACAAAAAATAAAATATTAAATATATTGTCTAAAATAGAAAGGGATTTAAATACTGGCTGCTAAAAAATTTAGACAAATTTCGAGGTCGAAAACAATGCAAGGGTTTGATCGAAACAGAAACACTTTTTTCGCAAGAACTTTCCAATAATATATTACGCATCAGAAAATGTCAACGAGAGATGACGACAAGAACACAGAACGCGTAGCTGTGCGCAAGTGACGACGTTGATGTCAACTGCACGTTATAAAATGTTTAACAGAACATTAAGCCCCCATATCCGCATTTTATTTTTAAAACGAAGGTAACATACAAATGAGTGGCTATAAACCCCACACGTGTATTTTCCTAAGACTAGACGAATGAAATTTAAGTCCTTCCTTAAAAAAATATATATATGTATAAGATTTTGACCGCAATCGGTCCCAAAGGCTCAATCAAAATAATAGAAAACCAAATAGATTGCGAAAAAATACTCTGCACTCTGGTACATAGTTTCAGACTCTATTATTAGTATAACGAAACATAAAAGTTTGGATAATTTTAATTTCCTGTTGTAAAAAGAGACAGCGCGATTATAAGTACATTTACAGGTAATATTGGCAAGCCAAATATTAAAGTAATAAAAAGTCCTTGCTCTGCGGAATTTAATTATTAAAAACAAAATGTATGACAAGATGGCTTTTGTAGGATTTCGACAAGCTAAATTTGTTGTTGAAAACGGTTTATTAAAAAAAAAATTAAGGCAGTAATATTGAAAATATGCAAATTATTTCGAAAAAACGGTACAATCATTCCATTCCATATGAAAACTGTACAACATTAACAAGTTTATTTTTTGGATGCAATTAGAGTGAAAATAACATATTGTGGAATCCATGACAGAATTGCTTAGCTGTCAGAATTGCAAAAAAATTCTGATTTTCAATGGCGTCACAGAATCTGATTGGATTTTTGTCTTTTCGAACATACGCAATACCAATATTCGAATCCGCTGGTTACTAATGTGACAAAACTTGCAAATGAATACATTTGGAAGCAATCCTATGAAAGTTTTTAATTAGTTCTCAATTAAAGAAAGATTTTAAGAGATAACAATTAGCGAATGAATAAAGACACATTTTCGTGTTAAATTACGTTTATTACGTTTTCTAAATCTTCTTTAAGGCAGGAGCCTGATTTAGAAGCTTCAACAAATTTAACTTATTTTTTGCTTAAATCTCTTTAAAAATTATCTAAGAATATTTCCCCCCCCCCCGGTTTTTCATTTTTATGATTTATCTTAATTGGCGGGGCAGGATAGAAAAAAAGCTGAACGTTATATGGAATTGGGGCAAAGTTTATTATCTTTTGCATTAAATTGTCTTCTATTTAAACTAAAAAAAAACTAATATTTAAAGTAAAATTTTTTAGTCCAAAACCACTTTTTTCAAATTAAAAAAAATCAGAACTTTTCCTTTTTTTTGAAATTTTAATAATTTAATTTGAACATAAGTTATTTAATAATAGGAATCTCTTTGAATTTTTTGTTTCCGATAGAAATCCCGACTTGCATTCAGCCCGCCGTCTGTCTTATGCACATGCGAGAAGCATCTGACAATTGCTTCCCAAAGGCAAAACGTAAAAGATTTCTTATCAAAAAAATTTACGGATATTGCTTAACACTAGTCAAAATGACTGTTTTCGGTATTTCAATTTAAAATTCCTACTACGTGTAATATTTTTTTTCGATATCAATTTCGATATAATGATATCATGACTTTTCTAATTATAAATAAAGAATTATTTTTATAAAGTCTATATTAATGTATATATGTATACTATGTATTTAAAAGTAAATAAAGACTGGAAACCCCATTAAACACTTCCTTTTTAAGAACAGTAATTTGGTTTGATATAAATAGGTATACTTCAATCGAGATATATCTAGTGTTAACTATATAACAATAAATACTAGACATTTTGCTTTAATCAATTATTTATTTCCCTCCTCCCTCAAAGAAACTCACAAAAATCAATGTTTTTAAGCCCCTAAACCAGGCTCTCCCCTTAAATATCTGCATTTTTTTCAAAACTTAATAGCTAAGACATTTCGAGTTTTATTCTTACTAGACTTATTATTCTCTTATAAAAATAAAAATAAATTATTTCGTAACAATAAAATAACTTGATTTCTTAACTTACATTTATCTATGTGCGACTATCTTCTTGCTTTGTTTCTGACAGCAAAACCGATAAAATTGGTTTCCGTGACACCCAAAACCGAAACAAATTCTGATTCGAATATCAAACCAATGAATTCATGGCACCTACTGCTTTTTATGAAGATCGGTTTCAATTCTGATTCCGACAACTATCAGATTCCACAACACCCCGGATTAAATCATTACAAATTTAAAATAAAAAATCTAATATCGGAGTGTAGGAGTATTCAAAAAATTAGCTTACTAACATCACACTGGTATGTAATAATAATTTCAAAAGTTATAATTTTGTACACACACTAAAAATTAAGGAAATTCGAACATGAAAGTATATTTTTTATACTCTCGTAACCAGTTGCTACTGAGGATTATAGTTTTGTTCATCTAACGGTTGTACGTATCACCCAAAAGTAAACGGGATTGATATAGGGTTATACAAGCATATAAATTATGAGGATGACAAGAAAAGTTGAAATCCGGTTGACTGTATGTCTGCCCGTCCGTCCATCCGTGCAAGCTGTTACTTGAGTAAAAATTTAGATATCTTGATGAAACTTGGTATGTGAGTCTTAGTACAAAGAAATTTCGAGTTCGAAGATAAGCGTAATCGGGCCTCTTCTACGCCCATAAAGCTAACCGCAAACATATAAAATGCCATAACTTATCATAAAAAAATTAAGATAGAAAACTGTAATTTGGCACGGAGCACAGAGCAGTAGCAAGGGGTACCTTTTATCACCATTTTTTTTAATTTGATTTTGTGGGCGGGGCCCTTTTAAAAGTTTTATATTTGCTGAGTACAAATATTTTAAGAACTTCTACCGATAGTGTGAAAATGAGTGAAATCGGATGAAAGCCGCGTTCCCTCACCATATAAAGATACAGTTCAAAACTATTAGAAGCGCAATAAATCAATAACTAAATTCGCCAAAGCCATTAAATTTTATCACCGAGATAGTATGACAGAGCTTTATGGGAGCCTTTGTGAAAATTGGACGATGGGCGCAGCACCGTCTTTTTTTCGGGGAAATCCCATATCTAGGGACCCGATTGACCGATTTCGACAAAATTTGGTATGTGGCATTACCTTTACAGCTGAATGTCGCATTGTGAAAATGAATGAAATTGGACAACAACGACGCCTACTTCCATACGACATAATTTTAAATTCGTTCATTTTCCTGTACCTGCTTCCTGTATAGCATAACGAGATAAAACTTTTCGCGAACAATGTCTTTGGTGTGTGCCATTTTATGACCAAAAATTTTTGAAATCCAATAAAAACTGTTTAGCCCCTAGGTACCGAATATTTAGACCTGGGTACCTACATATAGTTGATATAAAATGTAGGTCATTATGTGATATATAACTGAAATTGAAGGATAATCCTTCTCTTCTCATGGTATGTCTGTATTTTAAAAATTGATTGAATCGGACCAATACTTCTTTTAGCCCCCATATACTTAATTTCAAGTTGGCAAATATCTTACTTCCGCCTTTTTGCTTTTTATTCAAAGCTTTATAAAAAGTCTTACAGTAATCGGATTTAGTTCAAATATGCGCCGTTTCGTTCGTTAATCTCTTTCCATCTAGACGGCAACTTCAGAATACCTCCTTCGTAGAAGCGCCCCTCCTTAGTTGCTGGGGCAGCCACTTTTCACAAACCTCTTTTGAGTTCAGCTTTACACCAACAAGGACGTTCGCCATGGACAGGAACAGGAGGTAATCACTTGGCGCTATATCCGGGCTATATGGTGGATGCGATAAAACCTCCCATCAGAGCTCCCGTAGCTTCTGACGAGACATCAATGAAGTGTGTGGTCTGGTGTTATCCTGGTGGAAGACTACTCCCTTCCCGTTATCCAATTCTGGACGCTTCGGGTCGATCGCCTACTTCAAGTGTTGAAGTTTTTCGCAGTAGATGGTAGAATGAAGCGTTGGGCCATATGGGAGCAGTTCATAGTACATGATTCCTTTCCAATCTCACCAAACAAGCAGCAAAACCTCCCTGGCCGTCAATATCGTCTTGGCCACTTGGTCTTGTTTGAGACGATTCACTGGCCTTCGAGCACGACCGTTTTCGCTCGATTTTGTCATAGGTGATCCATTTTTCATCGCCAGTCACCACTCGCTTCAAAAATGGGTCAAGTTCGTTCCGTTTCAGCAGCATACCACAGGCGTTAATTCGGTCCAGAAGGTTTTTTTGCGTCAAATCGTGCGGCACCCCAACATAAAGGTTTGTTTTGTGACTAACTGTTCTTCTGGGCTCATGAGGGTAAAGGAGTTTCTAAGGTCTTTTAGTGTTCTATCCACGGCCTCTATAAGTGCTTTATGGCTTATGGTGCATTCTATTGCTAACGCTATCTTCTCGGATTGTCATATTTTAGTAAGTATTAAATTTGCAAGAAACGTCTTGCCTGTGCCCTGGCGCATCCAAAAAAATTTTGCTTTTGTTATTATCGCGCTATAACTATTTCTAGAAAGTTTAGATCTAGCTGTTTTTGGACATTTTAAAAAGAAAAAAAGTTAAACTGTACTAAATTACTTGCTTAAAATCAATATTGTTTATTAATATTAAAATTACTAGAACTGCTTGAGTCGCTAAGCTGTTTGAATGGGTAACAGTTACGATATATTAATTTCTTATTCTTCTTTAATTTCGTAGACACTGCTTACGCGATTATAGCCGAGTTAACAACAGCACTCGACTCGTTTCTTCTTTTCTCTACGCCAATTGGATATTCCAAGCGTAGCCAGCTCCTTCTCCACCTAGTCTTTTCAACGGAGTGGAGGTCTCCTCTTCCTCTGCTTTCCCCGGCGGGTACAGCGTCGAATACTTTCAGAGCTGGAGTGTTTTCGTCCATTCGGACAACATGACCTAGCCACAGTAGTCGCTGTCTTTTAATTCGCTGAACTATGTCAATGTCGTTATATATGTATCTCATACATATCATCGTTCCATCTATTGCGATATTCGCCGTGGCCAACGCGCAAAGATTATAAATCTTTCGCAGAACTTTTCTCTCGAAAACTCGCAAAGTCGACTCATCAGTTGTTGTCATCGTCCAAACCTCTGCTCCCTTCAAAGGACTTGAGTTATGAGCGACTTATAGAGTTTGGTTTTTGTTCGTCGAGAGAGGATTTTACTTCTCAATTGCCTATTGAGTCCGAAGTAGCATCTATTGGTAAGAGTTATCCTGCGTTGGATTTCCAGACTGACATTTTTGGTGATGATTAAATAAGTTCCAAGATAGACGAAATTATCCATGACTTCAAAGTTATTACTGTGACGTGAGAGCCAAGTCGCGAGTGCGACTGTTTGTTTGACGACAGGAGATATTTCGTCTTGCCCTCGTTCACTCCAGACCCAATTGCTATGCTTCCTTGTCCAGTCTGGAGAAAGCAGAACTAGCGGCGCGGTGCTGAGACCGATAATATCAACCTCATCGGCATACGCCAGCAACTGAATACTCTTATAGAAGATGGTTCTTTCTCAATTTAGCTCTGCAGCTCGAACTATTTTCTCCAGAAGCAGGTTGAAGAAGTTGCACGATAGGGAGTCGCCTTGTCTGAAACCTCGTTTGGTATCGAACGGCTCGGATAGGTCCTTGACAATCCTGACGGACCTTTGGTGTTGCTCAACGTCAGTTTACATAGCGTGGCTAAATGAGCACCTGACCCCCTCCTAAAATAATAGCACTACACCCCACACATATACACCATACTTCACATAACATCCTTTCTTCCCACACTACACACACCACACTCAACGCATCATCTTTTCATCCCATACTACACACAACAACTCAACGCATCATTATCTACAGCACACCTTTCACACCACACTCGAGGACACCAAACACAATCAACAAAATGGACTGGCGAACGGCGTCCATCTCTCTTTCTCATTCGATCCGTGCGTTTATACGTACCAGCCAGTCAGTAATTCTCCCGCATCATCCCGCTTTTAAATCGCTTTACAACAAGTCGTCGCCAAAACAACAGGTAACTACCGCGAGGTCTTTTTTTTTATAACAATTT
>NW_017537174.1:0-67019 GCF_001853355.1 Bactrocera latifrons
CGAATAACACTCGAAAATAGGTGAGAGAAGAACGTAAGAAGTCACTATGAGCACTTTAAGCACAACCGTACACGTCGAGTATCAGTCGATGACTGATATCTGATATTAATTTTAACGTTCCCCTTCGCTTTGCCATTCAGTTTAGACCCTTACTTTTAAAATTTTCTGGAACAAATTTTGAGCTAATCGAACCATTCCCCCGCATATGTCATGATTTCAATTCTCATTCCAGCACATTTGCTCTAACAGACTCACTCTTTACTTTTAAAAAAATTATTTTATCTAATCTAACAAGTAACATTTAAAAATTATAAACTTTAATTTTAATTCTTAATTTTGGCTGTTGAAATTTTGGTTTCTGTAGCTGAGCAGCTTGAGATCGCAACGCTTAAAACTCTCTTGCCATTTATGACTCTGCTATTTCCGTTCGTTCGCGGATTGCGCCCCTCGCGTCGGTTGGCGGGAGGAGGGTAATTGTTGGGTATTATTGTAAGAGACAGCGGCTGTTCTGATAGGTGAAACCATCGTAAAGTCCATCGAATTACTTTTGTTTTATTCCTGTACGAATAAAATCAACTAATAGGTCAACGTTTTGCGACACTTGAAGATGCGGTTATATTATTTATGGGATCACCAAAGTTTACTTCTGGGTGCTATTAAATTAATTAATTAAATTTTTCAATAGAAAAAATATTAATGTTAAGCTACGATTTGTAGTCTGTTGTATAGGACTCTGATAAGGTTGTTGATCATTTTATGTGAGTGTAAACTTTAAATATATTCAACCATTATAAATATCAGTTTCTGGTTACTATCTGCAAGTTTAGGGATGTTTCGTTGAATATATAAAATAATAAAATATGTATCTGTTGAGGCCACTTGCAAATTAATGCTAAGTTGACGCAAATCAAGCAAATTTACACTTACCCACTAAAATTCATCAATTTAATTAATTTCAGTTTGCAATTTAAATGAAATTGCCACCAAGGTATTTCATGATTTTTCCATATTGCATGCAACGGTAGAATTTGGGATTAAAAGTGCATATACGGCAGATTTTTTGCCAATTTAAATTTAATTATATTATTAATGAGCGAATAAAACAGATGGTTGGATAAACAACCGATGTAACGTTGTAATTTGCCGGTGCTTTTTGCTAGACAACCAAAAACTGTGCACGCTTCGATGAGCAATGAAAATGCGAAGTGCGGCATAGCTCATGCGGGTGCGGTTCGATTACGCGGAGAGAAGAGTAATGCATTGAGCTGACGTTAGCTGATAGTTGTTTGATAGAAGTTGGACTGTAGCGTGAGTAATACGATCCACCAACGGCCATTGACCAACAAAAAATAAAAATAATCAAAAACTCTTTATAAGCGCCACACGTAATCCCATTATAGTTTTCACTTTCTTCTCAGTCAAGCGATGGGTTAAATGCAATGAAGCATTTACGTGAATAAATACGAACAAATTTGTGAGTATTCTTATAATGTTTCTTCAAATGAAAGCATAATAAAAAACTTTTATGACGATTCGGACATGAAGGTTCCGACTGTAGCCGTACATTTACATATGAATGCAGTTGGTGGTATAAATATTTCGAGAAATAAAAATAAATAGACAACTTTTAAAACAGGTTGTGTTTATATTCTTCCAAGTAGTAATACATAAAAGCAAAGTATATTTCAATTATTATTCACGTGCCAAATTGGTGAGTGGTAGAATATAACAATATCTCTGCCGACAATGAAGATACAATAGGAAAATTGCAAAGTGTTATTGTGAGCTAAAACAAAAAATTTCTGCCGCAAGAAATGTATGTTAGTTAAAAGTTAGCTCTTTTCACTTGAACATATATTTTACTCGTATCAGATGTGATGATGATGAACTATGTATATATGCACCAGCTCGTGATTGCGCCTTTGTGAAATATTCAGTGGGTGAACAGAGCCGAAATTAGATTTTCTATATTTCTATAAAATTTTTTGAAGTAAATTAAAGACGTGTTTAAGTCTAATTTTAAACTGTTTTGAAAGTATTTTAATGAGTGGATGCGGACATTTTATTGAAGATGTTGTTAATGCATTTCTGCAATCTTGCAAGATTAAGCAAACATTTTAGGAATACCTGTTAGTTATTTGGACATTGAATAAAAATGGTCTTTATGGTATCTCCCACTTTGCTTACTCTGTGTCACATTCATACTAATATCGCAAGAAGTAAGAAAGGGCTAAGTTCGTGTGCAACCGAACATTGCAAACTCTTGCAACTTACAGAAATTTAGGAGTTAGTTAATAATCTTGAAAAAAAATTTTTTTGACATTTTCTGTCCCCTATGTTCTTAGAATTAATGTAGAAATCCCCTTACCATTGAAAGGTCCAAAAATAATAATACTGCTTTACTTTAAACGCGTTTTCTCAACACACACTGGTTTTTACTGGCGAACATGATTTCGGTAGAACTACTCAACGGATTTGCTTAATTTTTTTTTAAATGTTCACAAAACGCCTGGCTATCGTTTCTATATTTATACCCTAAACAGGGTATATTAAGTTTGTCACGAAGTTTGTAACACCCAGAAAGAAGCGTCGGGACCCTATAAAATATATATATAAATGAGTGGTATGTTGAGCTAAGTAGCATAATTTTTCGCAATTGTCACGAAATTTGACATGGATTACTGCTTAAGGTAGTAATATAATCTCCAAAAAAACTGTTCAGATCGGATTACTATAGTATATAGCTTCCATACAAACTGAACACATAGTTACTAAAAGAAATGCACCTGTGATGGGTATATTAGGTTCGGTGCAGCTGAAGTTAACATTTTTTCTTTACGCTAAACGTTAATAACTTTTTTATTTATCAACATGTTTTCATGACTCTAGTAGGGACGATAATCATTAACGTACTTTTTTAAAATAAATTGGGTTTTTTTTGTTTCAGATACAAACATGAGAAATCGTGTCCGCCAGTGAAAAATATTTGTTTATACACTCCACGATATACCTCATGATATGTGATAAAGTTCTATTATAGAATAAACATTTCTTCGAAAAAAATTAAAAAAAAAACAGGTCAGATTACCCTACTGACCCCTTAAAGACAGGGAAATTTACTTTAAGAAACTCTAAGGTGTATATTATATTTAAATGAATTAAGCATTCTAATGCTACATCGCAATTCACCACAGCTGATGACACTACAGCACAACTCAACACATCTGCATGCCAACCCACTCAATAAAAAGGATGGGCAACGGAAAAGCGGACAATTCGTTCAAAACAATTCGGCAGGTCAATTCACCAGCTCAATTCGCACGTCAACATTCGTCATAGACACTTCGCACATCAATTTTCTTTTCTATCGACACCCAACGCGCGCGCTACAATTAACTACATATACAAAATCGGATCTATCCTGCATGCGGCGTATAACCATTAATTCGACCGGGATCCTGCACATCGTCTAATTTTCATCTGGATACGCTTCATTTATTCGATCGTATCTTGGCATGTAGCGAATGCTTTATAAACTTATTATACATTTTTATTATTATGTGAACTGTCAAAATGAATGCCTTTTAATAAATTAAGTTGTATTAAAAAATATAAGATTACCTTTTTCTTGCCCCCATTTAATCAGTGTAAAACGTCAAACAGGGGATTGCAATCCAAGATATACATACTATTATATATAACTCATACACTGTCCAACATATTCTCCATAAGGTCTGTTGGAAAAACGAAAATCTTAATAACTATGTGGTATAGGTTTAGGTATATGGGGGCTCGAGAAAGTATTAACCAGATTCATTTTGATTATTTTTGATATACCGAGTTACTATTGTCAGGAAAGAATTCCCTCTGAATTTTAATTATCTCATATATTGACCGATATTTCCAGTCAAAAGTCACCTATAGATGGTGGTATAAACTATTATATTCTGTAGCAACAGGTTGCAACAGTATAAAACGCAAAGAAATGTTTTGTGGACCCATTGCCAACTACTCAAGCAGTTTCTTTTATGGTGATTTTCGCTAATGGTTCAAGCCATTAAAAAGCGTGGCTACCTTAAAGAATTTGAAGAATGAGCACAAAAGTGAGCACTAAAATACACATAAACACTACGTAAGCCCATAGTCATTTATCGGAAATGCTTTACGTCCGTGTGTAATATCCATTTAGGGTATTTAGAAACATCGATTTGTTTGAACATGCGGTTTGTTTTTCTTCAATTGCTGTATAAATAGTGGACTTTGCTTAGTTCACTGTTTTCTCGATTTGCTTTTTTCTTATTTTTGCTCTTTGTGGTTAATATAGGTATGTACTATACCGGTTTTATTATGAGCTTGCTAATATTTTCCCCTTCACGGCAGTCGAACAGTTAGTTTCATTTCATCTACATATTAAGTGCATACGAGTACTTACTTCGACACTCAAGACTGGCCTTTTAGAATGCAGATTGAATGCCAATTTATTTTAGTTATTGGCTTGCACTTTTATTTCTACTCACTTAGTTTTGTTGCTGGTATTTGATTGTAATGGCATTGTTGGTATTTATCCTTGTCGCTTAAAGAATTTTCTAAGCATAAAACCAGCACCAAAAATAAATATTTACCCAAGCATCACTAAATGAATACTTCATTGTGTTATCTATCATTTTTTTTTATTTTATTTATGGCAATTTATTACAAACTAGAGAGAATATCTTTTATTGCGGATTGCCCACAACTTTCATTGTTTCTTTTTCTTTTTTCTCTTTTTTCTGCGATGATATTCTTCATTATGAATGAACTTTGCTATATGATTTCGTCATGAGAACATTTCAGCTGAATCAGACTCATACTTTTGCTTTGAGCATGAGGATGACATTCGCAGAATTTTAGAAAAATTGCAGAAGAAGAAGATTTGGAAGATTATTTACATTTATTACATGAATTTTAGGTGCTACATATGGTGTATATTCTTTTTCGATGGCGACAATTGAAACTCGACATGAGAAATATGTCAATACGATGTACTTGGTACTATTTAGTGCCACGTAAGACTAATTTTTTAGTTTTCAGAAAGCTTATGGTATGCACGTGGTATGATTTACGTTGAACGCCAGTGGAAGGGAAAAACACACAAAGATCACAGGGTTCCGCTATATTAAATTATTGGGATTATTCGCCGTTGATTGGCCGTCGTTTGCTGGGCCGATTATCAAAACAACGGAGGACTATTTTGGAGAACTCTGGAAACAGTCAAAATTGTGATCATCGTTAGGTTAAGAAAGGTTAGTTGAAAGAAATTAATCGTATAGAAATATGGCATGTCCGGTTAATGAACGTAACGAACTTCTCTCCAAACAGTTTCTGCTGGGGTTGCAGTCATCTAGTTGAAGCGGAACCACCTCCTAGAAGCATAAAAGGATTCCTTAAGTATGACATCAGACAGTCCGCAATTCACACTGGAATCATAAATCCTCACAGACTCCCTTTCAATGAATGGCATACTTGGTGTCAAACCTTCAAATTTATTTTAGTTGGTGGCGTGGCAACGCGCGGGGGATATCGCATTCCATGGAACAAAGAGCTGTATGAGGTATATGGCGACATTGGACTAGTTCAGCGAATTAAAAAACAGTTGCTACGTTGGCTGGGTCATGTTGTCTGCATGGACGAAGACACTCCAACTCTGAAAGTATTCACCACTATACCCGCCGGGAGAAGCAGAGTAAGAGGAAAACGTCCACTCCGTTGGAAGGACCAGATGGAGAAGGACCTGGTTACGCTTGGAATATCCAATTGGCGCCACGTAGCGAGAAGGAGAAACAGATATAATCGCGTAAGCGGTGTCTACGCCAATTAAGAAGAAGAAGATTGGATTTACACCTTAAAGTATTTCCCTGGTTTTGATTCTTGTAAGTTGCAAGAGTATAAAATATTCGATTGCTTCCGAACTTAGCCCTTCTTTACTTTTTGAACTTTTTTTTTTGGTAAATAAATTTGAAATGCACCAACTAACTTATATTATTTAGATTACTTCTTTTTACTCGATGGATCTAAGTCGGTTTCATTGAAATACTAAGTTGAGAACTTGAAGAAAATCAGAAACCTGAAAATAGTGTTCTTCTAATCGCAAATGTATATTTTTTGACGTTTTTAACAACTCAAACTCCACAAAACAAACCTAAAACATTTTCTCGTCATATTTGAATTAGAGGCGAAATTAATCGCAAAATGTGTTGCTAAGCGCATCGTCCAAGCGCGTTGACCAATTTGGCCAATTTTTTTTGTTTTTTAACTGTTCGTTGAGGTTCAAAGATGGTTTTTACGGCGAGAAATTCGAACAATCAGAAAACCCCTAAAAAGAGGTCTTTTATTCTAACGCTAAGAGAACGGCTGAACCAATCTTGATGAAACTTTCAGAGGTTGTTCGGTGTGGATCGGAAAAAGTTTAGAAATAAAAAAATCGTATGCTTTTCGTAAGGAAAACTCGGAAAATTGGATTCATTCAACATTTTTTTTAATGTTTTTGTTTAGTTTTTCAATTATTTGAATCCTTGAAATTTGTCATTTTTTTTCTTTATTTCGGCTATTCAAAAAAAAAAAAAAATTTTTTTTGAAAATTATTCAATGTAAACGTTATGTGTGTTTCACAAAATTCAAATTTTTACGATGCCACGAAGAGGTCGGGCTGATATCGGTTGTCGTTCTTTTTGGCATCAACATRCATTGCCAGCCCAAGGCACATGACCGAGTATTTCCAGGATGCGATAACATATGTGTGGAATTATGGGTCGCAGTCAATCAGCAAGCGATCGTTACGATGTCACAGCACAACTTCCCAAACAACAGCCATCATGTTTGATGGACTTTATCTTGAAGTAACTTGTATGTGGTGCTGTTAGATGCTAGATATACTCTGTTGACTGGCAAAAGAGAGGTTTGCCTCAGGCATACATTCTTCTTTGGATGGTAGAAGGTGGTTACAACAATTGATGATATCATTTCGGCTTAAATTCCTGATGCAGAGAAAGATCCAGTATTATACGAAGCGATGAAAACCAATATGGTTCATGGACTTTGCTGACATCACAATCCTACTTCGGTTTGTATGTCTGACAATAAATGCCCGAAATACTATCCACGTGCTTTTCTTTCGGAAACACAAACTAGAAATGATGGATATTCATTCTATCGGCGTCGCTCACAGACGACAATGGCAGAACATTCAGTATTCAATTTAGAAGAGTGAGTATCGAATTTGACAACACATGGATCGTACTATATTAACCATTATTGTCTAATTCACATTCAAAATTCATATCAATGTTGAGCAGTTTGGTGAAATCGATAAAATACCAAAGGAAGCAACAAAGGAAGCAAGTGGTTATTGACCTTGAACGAGACATTATCAAATGGGTCGATAAATGAACAGCAATGAAGCGTTTTGTAGGGTATTTACATTTGCAATTCATAAACCTTTTCCGACTATTGTACGCCTCGCAGTTAATTTGGAGAATGTCTAAAGATTGTATTTATTTCAACACAGAGAATATAGTACAGCCAGTGGAAACACCGCCAGCAACAAAATTAACATCGGCGAGTTCTTTCTCAACTTTCGTCAGTGATCCGTTTGCGAGAACATTGCTCTGTTTGAAAATACCTTGATATTATACATGGAATGCATCGTCGAAGATATAGTTGCGCAGAAAGCAAGGCCAAACAGTAAATGGACATCCAGGTATATTCTCGACTAATGAATTAAGACGAATTTACACAATCCACCCGAAACGACGATTGCTTTTACCTTCAGTTGCTATTAATTAATGTTTGGGGTTCAAATTCATTTGAGGTGTGTGCAACTTATTGAGAAGCAAGTCAGCAAGAACAATTGTTGGAATATGATAATCAATGGAATTAAACGATGGACGATGCGATAGCTACTTCGAATGCAAATGAAGTTCGCACACTTTTCGCGATGATCATTTCGACATATCAGCCTTCAAATCCGCGTCAATTATAGGATACGAACAAACATGACATTACTGAAGACATTTTACATCGTCTTCGCTAAGAATTGGAAAAGGGTCAATTTCGGTTGTGTACTTCCGGTGGTTTGATATCAATTCCATCTACCGTTTATCAATTCACGAAAGACGTGCTCTTCACGAATATTCGGACATTGGAAAAATTATTGTAACTAAGATACCTTAAGTGCATACGCAATCTTAGCTTCCAAAAATACCGATGTTGTTGACTTAAACTGGAAGATTCAAAGTTAAATTCCCGAAGACTTGCGCTCATGCAAATCGATCGATCGTCTAGACAATGAAGGCGATGCCGTGAATTATCCAGCGGAATTTCTAAGTTCTTTGGAGAGGCTTGGAGGATGCCACCGCATCATTTGCGTCTTAAAGTTGGATCTGTCGTTATTATGTTTCGAAATGCGCCGAAACTGTTTAATGGAACCCGTCTGATTGTGACGCACCTATCGAATTCCGTCCGTCATCGGTCAAGAGCTGGGCATGAGTCATCAAAAAAAATATTATGAACAATAGAAAATTTATTAAAACTACCGCAAGCCTTTTTTGACAACTATAACTAAAATACCAAAAATGCCATTAATAGATAAAATCTAGCTTAAAATTCTCGCTTACCATACACCACTGAAGGGGAATAAAAGTCTTTAGCCGGTTCCGAACATTTATGAATTTTCATGGCATACCGTATGCTCGATGGCCTGTCGAGAGCTGACTAATAGACGCACCGAGCTGAAATTGTGAGTAACTTTTCATTTTACTTCAAGGCATTAATGTATTTTTAGTAATTTTAAAAGTAATAGAGTTATTAAACAGGTTAAAAATTTGTAATGAAGAATTACAAACATTAAACTGAAATATTTACGGATTTTATCACCTACATTTGCATATACGTAAGTCAAAATATATGTGGTGTATTAGAGCGCGTTAAGATTAAAATCTAAAAGCTACACATAACATAATCGCGCTTAGTAACCTCATGCAAAGTAAAATTAATGTGCGCACCTTTACGGTATGTAGAGTGGAGCAAACAAAAAATGCGATTAGGAAAGTTTGTGCAAACTAAAGTTATGTTCAATTCGAAATTACTCTGATATAGTTTCTTTACGAAAAATAAGTTTCTATTCGATTTTATTCAAAAAAGTTTTATAAAAATATCAAGTTCTTCATTTTACTTAATGGACCCAACATTAAAATATCTTATTAAGTATATAACGGAAAAACAGCGAAACGAAAAGCAATATATTTGACATAACCTACACCGATTTTATTAAATTTCAAAATTCAACCTTATTACTCTTTCATTAAAATACAACACATACGTTTTAAGGTCAACATGAAGCTCGAATACACTATAAATCGAGTGTATTGGGTATGAAGAAGGTTGATTCCACCAACTTTGGGATTGCTCTAGTATACTAGAGAAGTAGATTTTACATATTGAACCATATTTTCGGCGAGGTTCAAATAATCCCTATTTGGAGGCTCGGAGAGTTATCATCCGCTTGCGATTATTTTTAGACAAGAGATAACATCACTGTCTCTCGATGTATACTATAAAGTGAAATAATCAAGTGGAATTAAAAACCTCGATATATGGGAAGTGGGTGTGGTCGCAGTCCAAATAAGCCCATTTTCATTGTGTATTTTAGTAATTGTTGTTTTCAACATAACCGTGAAATGGGGAGTGGGCAGGGTTATTAATATCGATTTCATCTGATTTCTCACAGTTTTAGGAAGTGCTGAAAAGATGTGTCTTCAGCAGAGTTGGTTGATATAGCTTTTGTAATTTGTGTGACATATATATTAACCCTATTAGGGACCCCTTTTTTAAAACAATGACTTTAAATATTTCGATCAACGTCTTTCGGTTTTCAACTGGTCCCGTCGTACTGATCATTATCATATTATATATACATATATACATATCACTCTGTATAAATGTCGAATAGTTTTAGTTTATACAAACAACCGTTTAGGAGAACAAACTATTTTACGCAGTAGCAGTATGTGCCGTACAAAAGATAAACCCAAAGCACGCAATAAAGTAGTTTTCTTTTTTGATTACTTTTTTTTACTAGGGATATAGTCTCATTTTTTTAAACAAGTGCAAAAATTTATGATTTTATGATTTTACGATGCGTTATGTTGTGAGTCCCTAAAATATGATTAACACTTTAACTAACTGCGTCACTGTTCAGCGTTTGTTTGCATGCGCTAATTACGCGTAAGTCAGAAATGGAACCGGAAAATGAGTGAATATAAAGAGAATCAAAATATGTATTAAATAAACAATTTTAATTCATCCAAAAGACATCTACCGGCGTTTTCTTTGTGCAAGCCACTTGTTCCTTACTTTTCATTTATAGTTTATAAATATTATGAATTATTTTATTACATTTCATATGAGCATTTTACAGTGCTTTCCCTTCTTTGGTGGGATTTGGGTAAATGTGTTGTTGCATTGTTCGCATTATTGCAGATACTGCCAAAAATAAACATATCTGCCTAATTTCACTTTTTGTGCAATCTTTTTGCTATTGCAGAAGTGCACACAAGACTCTACAACCGGTTTTTGGTATGCAACACAAATTGAACATTTTCTGTGCGATTAAATGACCTGGTGATTGCAGTTGCTTTTACTATATCAACCACTTTTGCGTACATATGACTTTATTAAAATCCACAGACGCACACTTCTTTATGCAGAAACATGTACGAGTATATATGAATATATGAAATTGGTATATAACTGTATATTAGTTTGTCAACCGAAATTATACTTTGAAACTAAACAAAAAAATTCGTCTCAAAGTTAGTTGGTAAATACTTCAGACCATCGCAGCAGCCAGCTCTTTTATAATTAGGTCAGCTATTACTTTAATTACACACTTTCACTAATTTTTTGTTTGTATACAGATTGAGGATACACTTTCGACCATCTATTCCAATAGAATGGAACTAAGCACAACCACATAAATTCATTATCCAAGCATTATTTATTTCCTCTTACTCACTTTGTTTTGATTTGCTATTTTGAGAACAATTCCTTTCGAAAATTGGAAATACTTTTTTAAAACAATTACTTTCCAAAACAGAAAAACTTTTCACTATTCATTCGCTGCACACACACTTCATTCTTATATATTAACGGTTGTTGTTTTGGCTTCGGCAATTTAACGGCTGTAATTCTGCCAACTACTACAAACACTCGTTTAACGCAGCTAAGCACTCACCAGCAGCTTACAAAAACTTTAAACAACACTTTTCACATTATTTTTCTTTAAGACTTTTCACGTCGATCAATGCACCCCACACTAATTGTTGCTGTTGAATCGTTAAAGTTAAAGCAAACTTCTTGGCATTAGATATCTCTGAAGTACTTTTACTCGAAATTTCTGAAACTGGCAGCTCACCTTGGCGCGTTCACGTCGCTTTTGGCAGTAACTGTCTGACTGAGCACTATTCGCCTGCAACACGTTATTTTGTTAAACTCGAGAATTCTTATTTGGGGCTGCAGTTTTCAGCTTCAAGCTTATCGCGCTGACAGCCAGCTGTTGCTTCTTCTTGTTTATTCTGTTGGACTTGCTGTGATGGTAAAAGTTGGTGGAGAAGCTGCTAATAGCGCATTAGTACGCACATACATAGCCATTGGCATAAGTACATCTGCAATCCAAGAAGTTATGGTGGCTTTTAACCGTTTGGTGGTTTGCTTGAAAACAGAAAAATAGAGATACATTGTGAGAGTGGTCAATTTCATGGAGTCTTCTTCATCACAAGGATGACAGTTATTGCTTACATATGCTCTAAGAAGAACCAGTAGATTTCTTGCATGCGTACAAATGAAATAGTTCTAACGGTTTTGCACAACAGGTTACTAACTTGTTGTGTTGTCTCAAGTTAAACGATTTTTAATTCTTCCTGTTGTTTGTTGAACTAGTTTTGATTTGTAATCAGATAAGCGTATCTGCTCCTCTCTTGAGTTGAGTTTGCTCCCCGTGGATGTTAAGTACTGTTTAATGAGTCCGAGGGTGGTTTAGCTGTAGATTAATTGGAAAACTGGATTTATGTATTTGTACAAACATTTGACAATATAATTGGTTAAGAACTTGCGCTATTTTTTGGATAAAAATTACAATCTTTCAATATAAGAATAATAGTTCAAGCATAATTTCCTTGAAATATTTAATACTTTTTCGTGATATGTTAATATTTTATCCCAATGTTTATGTCCGTTTATATCTTTATCTATACTATTACTAATACTGTTGTAATGATTACTATAGCAATAAATGGACATTGTAAAGAAGATTTATAATTTTTAAAATGTTTTCTGATAAACCAAAGAAGTCCCTCATCGAATGCATTGCTATTGAATACTTACCCTTCTATGATAGTGACAGAAGGAGATTTTAGACAATTTGGTTACTCTTTCTCTTTTTGAAGCACAATTGATAGAAAATTTGGCTTGTGACGTCATCGTTGGAAGGAGCGGTTTTATTCTTATTAAAATGAAAGTTTGATAGTTCGTCTCGTTTATGACATTGATTGCATCTGTTGTACTTTTCTGCTATTGCTGGCAAAGTAAATATTATACCAAAAGGCATATCTCCTTAGTTCATCTAAATATCAGATTCAATAATTGTTCTTTATAAGTCTATTTTCTATATCTACCAAACGGTTGTTTGTATCACCTAAAACTAATCGATATATATATATATATATAAATTATCAGGATAAAGAAATGCGGCGAATATCGCATTCGATGGAACCATGAGCTGTATGAGATACGACGACATTGACAATAGTTCAGCGAATTAAGAGACAGCGACCACACTGGCTACTTCATGTCTTCCAAATGAATGAAAATGTTCCACCTCTGTAAATATTCGACGCAGTACCCGCCGGGAAAAGCAGAGGAAAAGGAACGTATCCACCCCGTTGGAGAGATCAAGTAGTATCTCGAATTGGCGCCAAATTTCGAAAAGAAGAAACGACTGGCGCGGTGTGGCAAACTCTGCTTTAACCACGTAAGCGAGCGTAAGAGACCTGCACCATCATTTTCAACCAAACTCATTACACCGCATAATTCTGCTATTCCTATATCAGGGTGCGAAATTATACGAAACGATCACGCCTTCATCTTATATAATACGTTTTTAAATTCCATCTGATTTTTTTCACTTTCCAGGAGTCAAATTAAGCACCAATGAATGACATAAATTATACATATCGGACCAAAAGGATTAAATCCCATACTAAATCTCATACATAATAGAAAAATTTGAGACCTTAGGGCTGACTTTATTGTATTAATATAATATACTTTTATTAATCGAGTGAGTGTGTTTTCTTAATATTTGCGTCGTTGTGCCTAAAATGAATAATATATAATACATATATTGGTGATAATTAACGTACCGTAATGAAACCCCTAAGGCATTGTATTAGTAACTGGCATATTGCGATATTACCAAAAATAGTTAAAATCGGGTAACATAGCTCTTCTGCTAGTACTTTATGTTATGTTAGCTTCCTCGGTGGCGTTTATATCACACAGTTATCATGATTTTAATATAATTTTCGTTGGCGCGATTAAAATATAGTAGTAATAATAAGTGGGTACAGTACCTTCTAAATAAGATAACAAATTTAGATGTTATTCGTTCATGATTTCATCGCATAGTGAATTCTTTCGCAACATTTAGAGTGTATAATAGTTTTGTTTACCTAACGGTTGTACGTATCATGTAATACTAATCGAGGTAGATATATAATTATATATAGATCACACCGAACACTCTCCATATTACGGTACTTAAAAAGTACTAAAAGTGCGATAAATCTACAACATAACATCCAAGTGGTATCGCTCACTTTTAGGTGAAATCAAATACGCAGGGACGCGCCCGACCTATGTACCTATGTTAGGTACATGACGTTCTTTTCATATTCGTATGTAACAACGCGAAATTGGGCGAAATCAGACTGCAACGACGCCTACTTCCACATAACATAATTTTTAATTCCATCTGATTCTTTCTTTTCCAGTGTACGAATAATGCCTTTAGAGTATGCCATCTTAAGACTAAATATTGTCCAAATCTAGTACTTTAGTTAAACTTTTACTGCAAATATGATATGTGTAAGATTTACTTACTTTACTTGTAAAATTGAAATTCGGGAATAATCATTTCCTGACAAAGGTATGTCTGCGTGACAAAAATGGATTGAATCGGGTCAACACTTCCTTTAGCGCTCATATGCCTAATGAAACGATTCTCGATCGTGTTTTACTGATAGAAGTATATCTTTGTGCCTAAAATGGATAAAATTGGGCGAAACCTTAACCTAGCCCCATATAACAAACATTCAGATGATCAGTTGAGTTTACTCCATATGATTGATGATCGTATATGAGGTACCGTAATGAATATCAGTGAACATTTTAATAGAATGTGGCATGATAATATTTAACAGATAAAATCAGGTAGATACTACCCCAACTCGCATATAATAATGTTCGTTTTTATACTCTCGCAACAAAGCTGCTAAGCACGGTTGTTTGTAAGTCCTAAAACTAAAAGAGTCAGATATACCATATATATACCAAAGTGATCAGGGTGATGAGTAGAGTTGAAATACGGATGTCTGTCCGTCCGTCTGTCCGTGCAAGCTGTAACTTCAGTAAAAATTGAGATATCTTGATGAAACTTGTCATGCGAGAGTATAAAATGTTCGGTGACACCCAAACTTAGCCCTTCCTTACTTGTTCTAACTAATCTTATGCCGAATATGTGGTTCAATGTAGGAGTTATATAGAGTATACATAAGTATACAAGTATATAAAATTGCTTAGATTCCGATCCTCTGGTTGACGTTTTCGATCTTGAGTATAAAATGTACGGTGGCACCCAAATTTAGCCATTCCTTACTTATTTATTTTACTTATTTCGTCTGGTTTTTATCATTTGAAGGTACCCCATCAGGCAGACACATAACGCCTAAAAGTATATTCGTTTAATGTTGCTTTGGTCGCTTATTTGTATGCGATTTAAACATACGCATATACAGTGAGACTAAAAACTGTCCACCATTTAAAATTTCTGGGTGTGATTTCTAATGGATTTCCAATGAGAAACTACTTACACTAAAATATGTAGTGCTATCTGCCTTTTGTTTTGAAAATGAGGTCAGAACATTCGCTGTTGTAAGCTCGGCTATAACCAAGTAAGCGGTGTCTACGCCAATCAATAAGAAGAAAATATTCTACACAACTTTAAAGAGCCCCGGCCAGTCGGCTGTTTTTGGCCTGCAAAGTTAAAGCACTGGCACAGGGTTTTCGACAAATATACATACAAGTATACAATAGGCCCAACTTTGGGTTATGGCTAAATGCTGGTTATTCAATTACTTTGACAATATCACTGACATGCATGAGTGAATCCAATTTATGTTATGTGATAAAAGCTTTGGCTGCACAATATATGCAGAATAAATTAATTATTATTATTTGCAACCGTTAGAAGTTGGTAGTACGATATTCACAAAAATGCCTATTAGAAGATTTCAGAGAATTATTATTTTTAGAATAAATACTTTTATGCTAAATATGTATATAAAACGTTCAATAATTTATTACAAACTAGATTAAAACTAAGCTTGAATTAAATATGGTAAGCTTCTTCACTGCAGCTCATTCGGTGACTCTAAATTGAGGCTCCGCGCGTAACCCCCATAACCGCTACCGCTGTGGCCACCTCCCATATGTCCGTGTCCGCTGCTGTGTCCTTCATCATAGGAGTGCGAATGGCTTGAAGTGTATACGGGTTTGGAAACAATTTCGTATGTTGTGGACTTTCCACCGCCGGAAGCCAAACTCTTCAAACCCAATACGCTGGATAGTGTTAAGGCCATTAGTGCCGTCATGAGTGCTTTGCCAGCCATTAACGCCACAGCAGCCATACCAATGGCCATCAGAGTTCCTAAGTTGAACAAATATATTTAGTAAATGAGAAGTTCTTAGTTTGGAGGAAATGGTGCTTACCCTTCATCATTAGACCTGCTGCGATGAGCGCCTCCATACCACCTTTTTTGCCAAATTTTCCTTTACGTCCTGTCTCCACAGCCGAATGAGCTTCCGCCATTGTTTCGCTGTCGATCAATTTGAAACGGAGAAAGTGTGTTTGCAGGAAACTACTCAATTTATTCACAATATATCCATTGAGACGTGAGTTAGGGTCATTCGGGTAGCTTCGTGCAACTTCTGTAGTAATCGAATGTGAGAAAATACAAATATATGGATTTATTAGATAGTTTATATCTTGGCGTTACAAAAGGTAATTATAGGATAGGATTATATTAGAGGAAGTTTGGTAATTTATATATATAGAAAGGGAACAGGTATTTCAGAATCAAAAGTTAAGCTGTTAATTTATTGATTTGGTTAAGACTCAATAGGAAAAAGTCAATTAATTCAAATAGAAAATATCGGTTAAAAATCTGTTAGAAAATCGCAAACCTTGAATGGATCTTTAATTAATGGATATCTTAGCAAGTTCTTTCTTCGTTCCAAAGCGACTGAGATATTTAAATTATTGAAATTATGACTTAGTAAATTTGCAAAATTTGTAATCCGCAGGGAATATTTTTGTCCTTTTTCTATGGTTCAATATACTCTAGAAAGTTAACTTCTTTCCAAGAGGGTATAATTGTAATTATCTCCTAACCCTTGTGAGATACATCTGTTTCAGGGTTCATGACCTTGAAAGTTTGGTTTGGTACTTACTTTTTACCGAAAATGCCAGTTGAATCGGGACTTCCCGTAGCCCAAATGTACCTAATGTAAATATTTTCGAACATCCGATTGCCTTTATGCCGCATATTTTATTATGCAATTATGAGAACGTGTTTTTCTGATAAAAATTTATCTTTGTACTTAAAATCAATAAAATCGGGTGAAAACACATCCTAGCCCCATACAACTAATGAAACACAGACAGTTTAAAATAAATGAAATCATGTCAACACTACCCCTGTCTCCCACATATCTTCTTTCAACTGGCTATATTTTTTCCGGTTGGCTATATACCGTATATATCGGTCAATATGTAAGTTAACTTAGCAAAATTAACTGAATGTGTAATATTGAATATAACCTAATGCCTCATTTGTGAAATTGGTTTAGGAATGGTTCAGACTTCCATATACCTCACATATGTATATAAAGATTTTTGTTATTCTAATAAACCTTATGCCAAATATGTTGGTCAGTGTGTACGTTTTATTTTATTAAATTGCTTGCAAATATGTTCTTGGGTGTAGTCGGGCAATGGAAAAGCGAATGCAATCAGCCAAAACTTATTTTTGTTCGTAAAATAGCTTAAGTAGTGGTTTCCGACTTTTCACCCACTTTTACATTGCTTAAGTTGGTTAAAATGTGTGATGCTTTAATCAAATTAGGAGAACAAGTTTTCTTAATAATTTTGTCGTTTAGCGTTGAATATGAATGAAGTTCGTCTAAGCCTTGTTCCAAACCTCATATCTTATTATAACACATTTCGATGATTCGGTTGACGTTTCTCACAACAACTCAATATATTACACTTCTTGATCTTTGTTTGAGTCTCAATCCATCCTATATCTCATTAATAAAATTTTGACCGACGTGTATAAAACATATTAGTACAGCTAGATGAGTCTGTGACTTTCAATATAAGCAAAAAATTCTTGAAAAAGTAGGCGTGGCCACTTTTCTGAGTATATGTAATTTTTATAAGAACTTCTCCCATATAACGGTATTATTAAAAACTGCTAAAAGCGCGATAACTCGATAACTAAATACGCCAGAGACATTAAATTTTTAAAGAGATAGTATGAGAGAGCTTTATGGGAGCAGGGGAAAAAATCGAACGCTGGATATGGTACGTGGCATTCTTCTTACATTTTTATGTCACATTGTGAAAATGGGCGGAATCGGACAACAACCACGCCTACTCCCCATATAGCACAATTCTAAATTCCACTTGATTCGTTAGTTTCCAGTGCACAAATCAAGAAACAATTAATATATCGGGATAAAACTTTGTACGAAAAATGTCTTATTTATGTATATATTTATGATAAAGATTTTCAAACATCGGGGTGACTTTGCACCGCATATATCGCCGAATATGTTAGTTATCACAATGAAAATAAGAAAATTGACTCATAATAGTGTATGCCTAAAATATGTAGATCAATTTGAGCGACACTATATAACTTATCTTAAGCTTATCTTAAGCTTAGCTTAACTTAGCCTTTGCTTACTTATTTTCTTTTACATTATATTGGAATGTGCAAAAGCACAGATCAATTTTGATTTCTCTTCTAGACACCTGCAGTTTCCTACCTACCTGCCATTAAGTCGTTGCTCTTCACCTCCGTGGCATTAGCATTTCTCACTACACTCACGCCAGGCACTAGTTTCAGCTCGTCCCTTTCCATCAAACGCTCCATAATTTTCACAAATTCAATTTTCAAGCACATCCAGCTCAACTGTGTTTTACACTCTTCAAATGCGCGTTTCATTACGTCACGTTTGCTATTGCTGCTGCTCGTGCCTGCAGTCTCGGTGGGGCTGGAATGTGAGGCGGGTGGTGCCTTCAGACTATTCTCGCTGGCAGGCTCTTCAAAAGCGCGTACAGTAGCAGCATCTGCATCGGCAAATCTCAACAACAGAATGAAGAATCCCAAATAAAATAAGTATTCCATAGTTCTTTGTGGCAGCATGTTTGCTCGAACTGATTTATATCCTTTTGAATTGGCTACTTAAGCAGGACTACAGCTATGAATGCCGCTGTGAGTTGTATGCTACACTATCACTTAGTACCGACTGTTGATCGACATTAGAGTGATCTGAATTTTATACTATAATAAAAGCAATGCAGAAAAGCGGCGAAAAGTTGTTAACGAAATTGGACAGAAAAAATGCTGCGGTAAAACAACAATTGTGGCGGTAATAAAGTTTAAGATAGCTGCAGTCGCAGCGGCGGTCTGTTGGCGTTGTTTCCCTTTCACTGTGGCAGCATAGCGGAACTGCAGCAGAAGAAAGGAACTTCGAGAGACCAAGACGTGGGCCAGTGGAAAGCTTAACAACCTAGCATTAAGAAAGAAAGAGAGAGGTAGAGAGGGATTCAAACGGAAGCAGTTCGTTATACCAACCTAATTATGTTCAAATAAAATTTTTATTTTCTTCATATGGTGTTCTCTTCGCATACAAATTTGCAGAATAATTCAAACTCAATCAGCAGTGTGTGAAAGAAAATGGAAAACTCTCAATTGCAATTAAAAATCATTAACCAAAGAAGTGACAGTAGCACTAGTAGCAATTCAGAAAGGCAGTGAAGTGTGTACACACTGTTGGACCGTTGGGTGGTCAACCTAAACCACAAAACCCCCTTCAACTCAACAATGTAGAGCTGGATTTACTACCAATGTTTTGAAAACGAAAGTTTTACTGCAAAGCCACCAGTTTAGAAGAGGGAACGGGAAATAAGCCCCCTTAGCTTTTTCTTGTATAACATTCCCTTTCAATATGTGAGAAATTGCCAAAAATGGAGACTACGGTCAAATTATATGTGATGAATATGAGAAAGACCAAATTATGATGAGCGCCAAGAGAATAGTGAAACTGAAAAGAAACTGATCAAAACAACAGTGGTAAAATAGTTAAACGAAAATGAGAAATATTTTTAAAGTAAATGAAAAATCTGTTTATGTTACATGCAGAAGACCTCCCGACAACTCAGGTGTGTTCATTATAGTGGGGAGTCCAGGCGGGGATTACTAAAGCGTGTCAAAAACATTTTATGGGGTGGGGTGCGTTGGGGGAGTTCATCGGATTAGAGAAAAAAATCGATCGACATAGTAAATTAAATGCATGAAGACGAGTGCATATTTTAATGTTCTGACAGTTTGAGGGTGACTTAGAGAAATAGCAGGGTGACAAATTTGTAAAAAAAATACGTCACCTTAAAATACTCGATCACGATAGATTTTTTTTTTCATTTTAAAGGTAATTCTGTCAGAATCACGAAAATCCCATAATCTGACAGTTTGCAATGGGCGATACAGGTAAAATCGTCGACAAAAGGTCAAGCGTACTGATGCTGAGAGGTGTGTATGTAGGTGGGTTTTTTTTTTGTTTGTGGGGTTTTCTATTTTTTCCCCCGTTTACAGCGATCAGTTTTACATCCATTGTAAAAATGAGTGACGTTTTTTTAATATTTATATCTATTTTCATATTAATAAATTCTTCAATTTTCTTTACATATACTCGTATATGTACAGTGAGTGCCCACCTGTGAGAAGTTAACAAAACGTGTTATAAACACTAAAGCTAAGTTTTTATTTTTTTTATTTTTTATTTGTCTTAACTTTTAGACAATAGCCAACAAAAACAAACGTAAAAATATTCATTGGAACAAGAAATTTACATCGAATTATATGAACCACATGAAGTGGCCCACTTATTTAAATTTAAGAAAATACATAAAAATATCATTAAATAATTAGAAATTAGTACTTTGTGGGATAACCTCTTTGATTGATAACTGATTTTAACCTATTAGGAATAGATTCCACTAATTTTTTTGCGTAGTCTGGAGGTATTTTCCCCCACTCTTCCATTAGTGCAGTCATGAAGCCATTATACTCTCGCAACAAAGTTGCTAAGGAGAGTATTATAGTTTTGTTCACATAACGGTTGTTTGTAAGTCCTAAAACTAAAAGAGTCAGATATAGGGTTATATATACCAAAGTGATCAGGGTGACGAGTAAAGTTGAAATCCGGATGTCTGTCTGTCCGTCCGTCCGTCTGTCCGTCCGTCCGTGCAAGCTGTAACTTGAGTAAAAATTGAGATATCATGATGAAACTTGCTACACGTATTTCGTGGCTTCATAACATGGATAAGTTCGAGATGGCCAAAATCGGCCCTCTGCCACGCCCACAAAATGGCGAAAACTGAAAACCTATAAAGTGTCATAACTAAGCCACAAATAAAGATATTAAAATGAAATTTGGCACAAAGGATCGCATTAGGGAGGGGCATATTTGGAGGTAATTTTTTTTAAAGCCCCCTACTAAGTTTTTTGTACATATCTCGGAAACTACTATAGCTATGTCAACCAAATTCTATAGAGTCGTTTCCTTCAGGCACTTCCATATACAGTTCAAAAATGGAAGAAATCGGATAATAACCACGCCCACCTCCCATACAAAGGTTATGTTGAAAATCACTAAAAGTGCGTTAACCGACAAGCATAAAACGTCAGAAACACTAAATTTTACGGAAGAAATGTCAGAAGGAAGCTGCATCCAGGTTTTTTTAAAAATTGAAAATGGGAATGGCGTCGCCTACTTGTGTACCAAAAACCATATCTCAGGAAGTACTCGACCGATTTCAATGAAAGTTGGTATATAATATTTTCTTAACACCCTGATGACATGTGCCAAATATGGATGAAATCGGTTCACAACTACGCCTGAAATCTCGATTATCACTTTATCATGCGAGAGTATAAAATGTTCGGTGACACCCGAACTTAGCCCTTCCTTACTTGTTTTGATTTGATATTGCGCATTCCCGGATTTCAGTTTCCAATTTATGCCATTAGTTCTCAATTATGTTTAAATCAGGAGATTGCGGGGGTGTTTTTAAGACTTTAGGTCAGTTATACAGTAACCATTCTCACACAATATTAACCGAATGCTGCGGATCATTATCTTGATACAAGTGAAATGTACTCTCTACACCCAATTTATTTGGACTTTGCTTTAGATTTTCTCGCAAAATTTGTAAATACTGGAATTTGTCCATATTCCCTTTCACGAAGCAGTCGAACAAGCACCCCACACCCCACATACTTCATTGTAGGTCGAAGATGCTTCGGATCCAGCTCTTCATGTGGTCTTCGCCATACGTTTACCCTACATTTTAATCCAGAGAAGTTAAATTTAGATTCGTCCACAAATATTACTTTTTTCCAGAACTCAAAATCCTTCATGTGGTAGTTGTGAGCGTACTCTAAACGATTTTTCTTGTTTTTCTCACTAACGAATGTTTTTTTCCGAGCAATTCTTCCATGTAAACCAGCCTAATGAATAACCCTCCTGATAGTTGTTGCACTAGATTTTGTTTTAAATTGTTCAGCTAACATATCTCGAAGGTTTGGAGCACTTAGACGTGGATTAAATTTTACTTTTTTGAGAATCCAACGCTCTTCACGTTCATTCAGCACTTTCTTACCATTTTGAGTGGCACTCACTGTGCATATGTATACACTGCTTTTATTTCATTCTGTAACAAAAACAGAAACCAAACAGAATTCTTCCACTTTTAAACCGTCAGATTAACGATACCCTCTATATAATTGTCAGATAATCTTTTGGGAAGACTCTGACATCAAGTTCATCCCCCTGTATAAAAATCTGGGGCGGTCGAGTATCTCAAGGTCACCTTTTTTTACAAGTTTTAAAATCAGTCATGACTTTTGGTCATGTCGAAATTGTCAGAAATTTAAATGGCACACTTTTCAGAGGTTTATTAACATTCCCTTTGAAAATCTGACACGCTCGAATAACTTTTTTTTTAACTTCTCATTACGGCCCTCCCCCTTGAATTGATTGTCAGATTAATGTATGTATATCGACTATCAGAAATAGAATGCGCGTATATAACATAAATGACTGACGCGCTTGAGTATTTTTATTTGACTATTTTTTTTTTTTTTAATTTTTGAAAATTATCACCCGCTCTTCCCCCCACTAAAATGGAAAACTTGACCTAGACTTTCTCCATGACGCTCCAGTAACTGCAAATTTAGCACTCCCGGCCCGCCTACTATTAATTTTCATACTAACAAGTAAGGAAGGGTGATATTCAGGTGTCACCGAACATTTTATACTCTCGCATGATAAAGTGATAATCGAGATTTCATTATAAGTCATTTACATATTTTTTTATTTTGCTGTAAAATTAATTAGATTAGATCAATTTGTGTACTTTGAGTATTGAATTGTATTTTCATTTATTTTAATTGTATTGAAAAGTTATAGTCCGAACACTACAATTTTTCCACAAGGGATACCTCAGCTCAAATACCGTATTTGTGTAAAGTTTTATTCCGCTATCATCATTGGTTCCTAATGTATATATTATACAGGGAAGGCATCAAATGGAATTCAAAAGAACGTTATATTGGAAGAAGGCGTGGGTGTGTACCGATTTCACCCATTTTTCTTACATGTCATCAGGGTGTTACGAAAATATTCTATACCGAATTTCATTGAAATCGGTCGAGTAGTTCCTGAGATATGGTTTTTGGTCCATAAGTGGGCGACACCATTCCCATTTTCAATTAAAAAAAAAAAAACTGTCTGGGTGCAGCTACCTTCTGCTATTTCTTCCGTAAAATTTAGTGTTTCTGACGTTTATTGTTAGTCGGTTAGCGTACTTTTAGTGAATTTCAACATAACCTTGGTATGGGAGGTGGGCGTGGTTATTCTCCAATTTCTTCCATTTTTGAACTGTATATGGAAATGTCTGAAGGAAACGACTGTGTAGAGTTTGGTTGACATAGCCATATTAGTTTCCGAGATATGTACAAAAACTTAGTAAAGGGCGGGGCCAAGCCCTCTTTTCCAAACAAATTACGTCCAAATATGCCCCTCTCTAATGCGATCCTTTGTGCCAGATTTCACTTTAAAATCTTTATTTATGGCTTAGTTATGACACTATATAGGTTTTCGGTTTCCGCCATTTTGTGGGCCCTCTTATGGATCCAAGAAATACGTGTACCAAGTTTCATCATGATATCTCAATTTTTACTCAAGTTACAGCTTGCACGGACGGACGGACAGACGGACAGACATCCGGATTTCAACTCTACTCGTCACCCTGATCACTTTGGTATATATAAACCTATATCTGACTCTTTTAGTTTTAGGACTTACAAACAACCATATTATGAACAAAACTATAATACTCTCCTTAGCAACTTTGTTGCGAGAGTATAAAAATGTAGTGATTTGACTCCCTCTTACAGAAAAACTAATAATGAAGAAAACGGCATTGTATATATGTATGTATAGTAAGTATAGTGTTGGTTGAACATTGCGGGGGTGTCTAAACTGTTATGTATGTAATTAATGTAAAGCAGCAATTGTCGCGTGCTTCGTTGATTAATAGTTGGACGTCGTAGTTGTCAACAATGTCATCGAAGCCGTTTCACAGTGGTTAGTTTGTACAAAAGTATTGTTATTAAATATAATTTCATGGGCAACTACATATTATCTGCAGTCCAATAAGTAATAGGTTCAAATAGACTAAATTTATATTAAAAATATCTTAAGCAAGTAGTTGTTATTGCTTATACGGTCCAAGGGTCGAATATCATTAAGCCTTATATTAAATATATTGAACGATATTTCGCTTATTGTTACTGATAACTCTTAATAACCGACTGGTAATAATAAAGCCAACCAGAAAATCCAAAATAATATTAATGAGTATATAATGACTAAGCTAATGTTTAAACTGGAAAGTCGAAAATCATTATTTTTTAAGTAGTAGGGTAAGTTCTTCAATAAATTCATTAGGCACCAACATACCATACATTGTTGTTCCAAGAAGATATCAACTTTTTTTATTAAAGGGATTTCACAAATTTACCACTTTTTTTGGTATAAAGTTAATCGTAAGTACATCTCTAAGTTTTCGTAAGTGGTATGATGAGGTTATAAAAAATATGTACAGATTTTAGGAACCCTAACGCTCTCTATTACCCGACATATAATAAAAAATTGTGACGCCATTTCACCAAGCGTTGGAGAAGAGCGAATCAAACAAACTATACAAGATGTTTAAACAAACCGACAGCACTTGTGTTGCAAGCTTAAGCTAACATTTCTTCTGACGCATGCGATGAAACCTTAACCAATACCTCTTGGTTCGGTTGCAATAAACAATAATTAATTTTAAATTCCTAAGATCAAAGGACAACTCTTGCCAACAGGTGCTACTTCGGACTGAGTAGGTTATTGGGAAGCAAAGTCCTCTCTCGACAAACAAAAACCAAACTCTATAAGTCACTCATAATTCCCGTCCTGCTATATGGTGCAGAGAGTTGGACGATGTCAACAACGGATGAGTCGACGTTGCGAGTTTTCGGGAGAAAAGTTCTGCGAAAGATTTATGGTCCTTTGTGCGTTAGCCACGGCGAATATCGCATTCGATGGAACGATGAGCTCCAACTTTGAAAGTATTCGACGCAGTACCCGCCGGGGGAAGCAGAGGAAGAGGAAGACCTCCACTCCGTTGGAAGGACCAAGTAGAGAAGGACCTGGTTTCACTTGGAATATCTAATTGGCGCAACGTAGCGAAAAGAAGAAACGACTGGCGCGCGGTTGTTAACTCGGCTATAATTGCGTAAGCGGTGACTATGACAATTAAGAAGAAGAAGATCAAAGGACAAAATTAATTTGCATTTTTATTTGACACTTCATCAATTTACAATAGTAACATCAATTATAAATATGCTAATCTAAAAACAAAACTAAGTAGTTCTGAAGATAGCGGTATACGACTTTAATGAGGTATTCGCTTGTATATGTTATCGAAACCAAGATTCATTAAGATTCATCAATTTCTCTTCAAGAAATCGTTTGCACGATATATGATTGGGACTGCGGACATAGGAGTGCTCAGAAAGATACATATATATCAATCAGTTCGTCTAGTAATCCAGCTCTCTTATGCCAATTAAAATGCCGTGATATAGACCTTGTTGTTACTTTATTTTGCTGCGGAAACCTTATTGTAGAAATGTTACGAATTTTTATTCGATTTTAGTTATTTTGCCTTTGGAGAAACTGAAAGAGAAGGACCAAGAAAAGCGCGTTTAAATATTTGAACACGATCAACCAATAGAAAACTAGTGAAAGCAATTAGTTATGTAATCACTCCAGTTTAAAGAGTGCATAGCTATGAGTGAAAGAAATTTGTTTTAAGACGGCGATGAAAGCAATTTATAACAGATTTTATGTACATTGTAATTGAGAATAACCACCTTTCTTTACATCTTTTCATTCGATTCGCTAAATTATGCAATAATTGGAAGTGAAAGTTTTTTTTATTGGGAGTTTAAAAACTACGACTTATATTTATGGATATAGTTTTTTAATAATGGAAATTATCAACGTAGCTGTGCTATCATTTAACTGCTTTCATTTCATATTTTCTCTTCGTAAAAGCTCTTCTCAGCACTTCTATTTCCGTTAGTATGCAAGCTCAACGGGAAAGCTAAAGCACACAAACTTTCTTCTGAAATGCAGAAACCACTCACAAATAGTTAGTGCGAAGTTTTAATTACATTAAGCAAGGCAAAATACTAGTAGTTGGTATACTTGAGAACATTACATTTAAAAGAGAGGGACGGTCACTTTATCAACACTGAAATAAAAGCTCTTTCGTATTTTTTTACTTTGCTACAAGTTGCACATAGTAAAATTATTTGAGCCAAAAAGCTCTTGGTGGCACTAAAACCAAAATGCGGTAACCTTATACTTACAGAAATAAAAAATATACATTAAGTACAATATATGCAGAAAGAATTTGCTGTTGGCACATTTCTCCACATCGAGAGAGAAAGAAGCGGCTTCGCTGTCAACGTATGTGAAACTGAAATGGTTTTATTTGTTAAAGTGTTTCTCCCCCTTTTCGAGGATTCACATCTTCAACCTGTTGACAAGGTGAAGAAGCTAGGCCTTTACTTCGATAGAAAGGTCAAATATTAAGGAGAGTAAGGGAAAAGATGAGGTTCAAGCCAACCCAATTATATTATGTTCTTTCAGGTAAACCCTATCCTGATATACGACTTTCCATATGACCCCTACAATATATAGTACATACATGTATTAGTCAATATGTGAGATAGATTATGAAAATTAACTGATTGGTTTTGGATATTCTGTATAACCTTATGCCGAACATCTCTGTGGTGGTTGTTTAAAAACTTGCTTGAAAGTATGTCCTCAAGTAGATCTCAGTAATGTCCCAATTAATTTGATCGGTCTGTTTCTTCCTCTACCCCACTTTTCAAATGACAATATTTGTGATACTTTAAAAAATTTATTGAAACAAGTTTTCTTAAGAATTATGTGGCTTTCCGCTGAATACTAATAATATTTGGGTAGACTTTGGTCAAAACCTTATATGCCTAATGCAATAAATTGCGATCCTCTGGATAATGTTTTTACATTAACTCATTATATTAAACTTAGCTTCTTCAGTTGAGTTTATATCACATATTTCTCATTTAAGGATCGATTTAATATTTTTTTATTCGACGCAAAGTAAAATATTGTAATAAAACAAAGTGAGTAGATACCTTTTATATGAGTAAATAATATACCAAATTTGATTGTCATCCATTCACGATTTCATTAAATAATGAATGCTAAATTCTGTCGCAACATTTAAATAACAAAGTGTTACCAACACCTGAATGTATTTAACCTTATACGAGTATAACTTACACACTGAACGACATACTTATTCGTCAAAAGATTTCCTAGAAAACCGAAAATCACCAATCACATGGAGTCAACCGAGTGATTGAAAATTCTGATATGTAGGTTACCTAGTTCAAGTTTTCACTCAAGGAAAGGACTTTCTCTCAATTTCAATTATATATCTCACACACTAACCAATACGGTCAAAAGTCAACACAGGTCCTTGACCTACTTTATACCTTGGTATCCTTTTTGAAAAATTTTTCGTCATAAGGTGGCACACTTCAAAGGCTTGACTCATATATAGTTTCATACCGTTATATTAAATAATGTTTTATATTTATACTGGAATGTGAAGGAATCAGATGGAATTTAAAATTGTCTTATATGGGGAGTAGGCGATGTTGTAGAATAAGAATATCAGAGGATTCTTGTATTATATTTAGTTGAAATCGGTCGAGGAAGTCCTCAGATATATGATTTCACCTAAATGCCATGCCCATCGTCCAATTTTGACACTATTCTATAATGCCTTCTCAAACCAAATAGAGCGCAATATTTATTTTCCCTGCCCGACGTCATTCACGCTCGCGTTTCATTGTGGGTGTTACAAACTTTGTGGCAACCCTAATCTATTCGGATATAAAAAACAGATCAGATTCTTAATTGTCGATAAATCAATATTCCACAGATACTTTTGCTATTTGTAGCCCCGGAGTTTGAGCAATAGCCATAGTCCAATGGACCTATTATCTTCTGCTTTAAATCTTCTTGTACTGTAATTTTTTTATTTTCGGTGCGACGGCTCCTCTTTTCTTAATTAACCACAACTTCTCAACATTGATGATCTTCGATTAAGCTGAAAGTATCTTTATCAAAAGAAAAAGCTTCATCAAATCAGAAAAAAATATAAATTATATTTACAAACAAGTAAGGAAGAGATAACTTTGGGTATAACGGAACATTTTATTTCCTTGCAACTTGTCAGAATCGAAGACCGGGAAATAGCTTTAGGTGCATAAGCCTTGTTAGTTAAATTGCATATAAGACAAGTTTTCACCCGATGTTGTCCATTTTTTACATAAACTTGAAACGTTATTAGAAAAATAAGTTTTATCGATTTCATTAACATAATCATATTCGTTACAAAGTCAAAAGGAAGTTCAAACTTTTCATTAGGTAAATGGGGGCTAAGGGTATTAATCGATTCAAGTAATTTTTGACATACATGACTACTATTATTAGAAGAAGATTCTATCTGAATTTACAGGGTTTGTGCGGAAAGTAATAGGACTGATTTCCTTCCACTGCGACTGTATTCGGAACGTGCGCGCATCGACTGGATTCGGTAGAGGGCGTTAATAGCTAACGGGCGGCTGGTCAGTTTCGCGCGACGTGTTTCTATGAGTGGTGCATGCCGAAAATTCAGCGTTGCTTAGAAAATATTTACGCGACTAAATACTGTATGAAACTCGGTAAATCTGTGACAGAGACGTTTAATATGATCTCAGGCAGGCTTACTCACCTGTTGCTTTAGCAAGAAATGGTGTGTTTCGGTGGCACCAAGTCTTTTTGGAGGGCCGGGAAGAGGTCGCTGATGAATAAGCAAATGCAAAGTGAAAACGATGCTCATTGCCTTTTTTGACATCAAAGGTATCATCCACCATGAATCTTTTGCTCCTGCACAAGGCATCAAGGCCAAGTTTGACATGGAAGTCCTCAAGAGGCTCAAACTAAGGGTCAATCGGGTCCGATAAAATAGCGCGGCACCATGACAACACTTCCGCAGACGTCCTACAGCTCAAATGTGATCCCGCCTTTTTTGTTTCCTTGCCAGAATGGCCGGGTCTCAAGGCTTTTCCGGAGAATGCCTTCCGTGACGCCTTCAATGCTTCGAAACCGCGCTGGCAGCGCTGCATCCACCGAATGAGCAGATTTTGGAAGTTTTTAAAGAATTGTAACGATTGGTTCAATAAGTTTTCTTTAAACGACTCAGTCCTATTACTTTACAGACAAACGCTGTATATCTCCCAGTTTGACCAATATGGTCGATAGCAAGTTCGCAATTCGAACTTTGATCCAAACTTGTCCTCATTTTTTTGCCAAGGAATACATGTACCAAGATCTGTTATTGTAGCATTGTTTTAACCCAAGTATTCGCTTGCACGGACAAACAGCCGGATGAACAGACAGTCACGCGGATTCCAACTCGTCTCTTCATCTCTATCATTTATATGTGTACCTAACTCGATTACTTTCAGGTGAAAAAACAGTAACACTCTGTAGCAACATATCATAAATATCGCTCAAACTCGTCGATGTTAAGTATTTATTCAATGAACTTTATTTATGCGGTTTCAATGCAAACAGAAGTGCTTAAGAGTTAAGCTAATGGTAACTTACATGAATCTGCAAATAATAGTGATTTAATGACATTCTTTCTGGCTGTAATTGTGTTAAGGCGAATTTGCAGATTGACCTGTTGCAAATAACTGACAACGAAAACTCGAGCAATAAAGCCATAAAGGTTTTATTCTGAAATGACTAACGGAACCTGACCTCAATTTAATTATGCATGGCAGTCATTAAACTGTAAGTTGCATACCATATAATATAAATGTAAATTAATTACTGCCTAATGGGTTAGTAATAACAATAATCGACTTTTAAGCGGTGACTACAATGTTACTGATTGATTGGCAAGTGCAAGTGGAGACCGTGGCCCCTGGGCGTCTCCATTTTTTTTGCAAAGTATTAAAATAAATAAGATTATTTGTGTATGTATTTTTATGAAATAAATATTATTCGATTTTATTTATTATTTTTTTGTGAATTTTTCAGTTTTGCATTTTTGCATTTGCTTTTGCTTTTCATTTGTTTTGTTTTTGGTATCGCATAGTTTTCACTAACTAAAAACTAAGTACTCGACTACAAATAAATATTTATAAATATAAAGTTTTATAAATTAACTAAAATTTAGTCATTCTTATGTTGATCAATAGAAAAATATGGAAATATGAAAAATGATCAACTTTCATAGTATTCAATAATAGGATAGGGATAGGAAGAGGAAGAGGAGGAGGAGATGTGTAAATCTAGTTAAAAGTAGTCTAGCGGCGGGTTGTGCCGTTGTCGATTCAGTTGTGCTGTTATAGCCATTTAGAAGGGTTGAGCCAAGCCATATTGGTTGTAGGCCAAGTCAGAGGCAGCAGCTTGACCATTGCGGTTCCAGTCGGAGTGCACGATCTCAGCGTTCAATGGGCTGCCAGTGATGTAAGCGGTGGTAATGTGTTCCTTCTTCTTGCCCAACAAGTCCTTGAAGAAAGTGGCGCCTATTTTAAAATGACAAGTACAAAAGTTTAGTGGGGAATGGCAAGCTCAGCAGGTCGAATTTTAAAATGCTACGCACCAGCAAGGATCAGAGCCAAAATAGAGATGGCCAAACTCTTGAGGGAGATAAATTTGACGATGCTGAAAGCAATCTTGCAGAGCACAGCCTTCTTCAACTTCAAGATCAGGAGCAGAGGTAAAAGCATCTTCTTCATTTTCTTGCTGCGGGATTCTGCAATGAAAAGTTTCGGTTAGCTAATGTTGCGGCTAGTTTAAACTTACGTCACATTAATATAGGCAAATGGAATGCTAATTTGTCTATAACAAAAAGCAATACTAACTTTGAAGTTTTTTGGGTTAAAAAAGTTGTAATATACGTATCATAAACACTAATTGTGACAAATCAAAATCATTTTGGAATTGCCATCTTCCGATCGCCTGAAGCTATGCTATACTACTAAAGTTTTGCTACAAAACTTGAGCGATAATGATGTGCTGCAAACGAGCCCATACGCTGGATGCCCTTAAATGTGAGAGGCAACAATTCTCCACTTACATTGTAATATTATGTGGAAAGTCGGTTAATGGCATTGAAGTTTAATTTGGGTTACACTTTAGGAATTATTCTGCGAAACTAGCGAAAAGTTTGGCAGTAGTAGTTGCAGAACCTGTATGCGGATTAAAGCGAGTGTTTGCTGAAATTGTGGTTCCCAAGAGAATCCTAAAAGTATGCAAACAGCTAATGCACCGGAGCACACACAACCGCGACCCACTCAACTCTGGTAATAAGAAAACTGCGGAAGTTTCTGAGCATGACGACACAGTGGTGGCTTTTGTTGGCGATATAAAAATAAGCAATGACTTTCTACATTGTTAGCACCTAATTTCGAAGAAACTTTCTGCTGCTTTACCGACTACTGAGGTGCGCTAGTTAGGTGGAGGCGCGAATAGCAGAGTATGAGTTGTTAGGTGGAGTAAGATAAGAAAATGGTAAAAAGTTTTTGAAATTTTCAACAGCTTAAGTTAGTTAAGAACGAATTTGAAGCTTACGCCGGGCTTAGTTTGCTATTTTGGTCTGGAATAACGTTGGTTGGATAAAATTAGCGGCAATTCAAAGTTAAGAGACATTTCCTTTGCCATGCATATGTAGTACTTATAACTACGGCAGGCATGTTCTGCTTTCATCTAATAATAAAAGCGCAGTTCGGAATACGTTTGATTGAGTTACGTGTTGTTTCCATTGTAATGGTATAAAGCCTTGGTTAATTCTCGAAAACAATATTTTTAATGACACCATCGTGCTTTTGGAGTGATTCTAATGTGCAACTTTGTTGCCACAAACTGTTGCAAGTCAACACAGCATAAAGCTTACATTTTATATGAAGCATGTACAACGCCGTTGGTTCATTTTGTTGCATGCTTTATAGCTTAAGTTTCACCTTTGCTCTACTCGTGCTTTTACCAAGAAATTCTGGTTTTTGCCAAAGTTTTGTTGTAGAGAAGGAGCAATGTTTTCCTTGGAAATTTAAAGTAGTACAGGACTTTGAAGATTTTTTGCATCACTTTAGAAATTGATGAATGTATTAAATATAAGGGAATACATTTCGTCCACTGTAAGATGTGGTAACTGATATCGTACACTCGTTGGATTGTATATGTGATCGAGCCACAGCCGTAAATGTTTATAAAGCTACCAATAAATCAAATATTTCCTTTATGAATTTCGCGTTGATGACTTGAAGTTCATGCGCCGTGAAGCACACTACAGCGCCGACTTATTAACGAAGCAACGCTTTGCCTGGCAAAACAAAAGTATAACGCGCCACAACTCGCCAAAGTTGTGCATATTACGCCAAAGACGGCTGCTCCTTTGGTGTGAAGAAAGGTTTGAGTTTGTTTGCAGAACTGAGGAAGGGAATGTTTAGTTGAGCAAGGAAAAGTATTCTGGAAAACCGCAAAAATGAAATATGTTGTATATACCATGCGTTGGACTTATTTTCGCTGTCAAAAGACTGGTGTTGAAGAGTTGAAAGCAATCGTGTCCTAATAGCACATTAAATAAATGTACGGAACTTTTCGTAATATGCCACAAAGGGGTAAACGTTCACATCCCAACATTGCTGGCGAAAGTTTTATAAGTATTAACAGGCATAAGTGAAAATTTGACGGCTTGTCAGCATAATAAAAAGGTTTCTAGGGCGTTTATAGCGCAACCACGACTTCTCAGTAGTGCTATAAATATTGCTCACAAATTTTGTGATGTTGCTTCCCAGCAGTACTAAGGTCTAGCTCAACACATGCCTTATAATATAATATAATATTATAATTTAGTTGGGTTAATAAATGATGAATTCCTCAGCTAATTGTTCCCGAGAAACTATGCTCAAAGAATCACATAAAAAAGCAGAGGAAAACGTGAGCTTCTGTGCAGAAATTGATTTGCTTAGCGGCGCTGCTTTGGAATAGTAGGGAGAGAATAAAAAATGAGCAATATGCACTAAATAACGGTATTTCATTTTATCATTACTTGCTCAGCTCGAAGATTACAAAGGTCTTTGTGCTTTTTAGATTGCCAACACAAGCCACACACACGCACGTATGTGTTTGGAAATGTACGAGTATATGCGTGCAGGTTAATGCCATTTGTGCAGCAACAATTGCATTTTGATCACACTAACTTCAACTGCCAATCGCAGACAGAAGAGTCTTTGGCCGGTTCTTGTGTTGTTTTTGTTGTCTGCTGAGGTCTTGCATACGCTCCATTTTCTAGCTGCCTGTCGTCGCTGTGCATGTAGAACAGCATTGGCACTCGGCATTGCAGTAACGTCAAGCCGTACATGCCGGCTATAATTACCGTTACAATTATTACTCAATTAAGGTGATGTCGAAGTTCAGCGTATAAAAGTTATTGTGAAAAGTTTTTTTTATTGGAAATGGTGCCACAGTGGTGAATGAACCTGTTGTGCCACGGCTAGTAGGCGACATTTATAGCGGTTTGCGAATTGCTTCTTGCTGCCATTGATTTATGACACTGCAGTGGTAACGTGCCACCGACTTCGAGTTTATACTTGTATTTATGTTGCCATTAGTTTCGGCCAGCGATATAATTGACGCAGAAGGTATGGGTGCAACAAAGTAATGGTTGTAATTACTTGAAAAAGTGGTGCATGTTGTAAAGTATGCATGAAAAGTGAAATATGACAAAATTAATATGTGAAATAATTGAAAAGAAGAAAAGCAATCAAATAGTTGAATATTAAAAAAAAATTTAAAATTTGTAAACTCAATTTAAATAAGTAGAACATAATTATCCTGTCAATAAACAGCACGACACTTTTCACAAATATTTTAAAATGAATTATATTCTAAACCTAAGCTTTTGGGCAATTATCACATTTGATTGCGTTTAAGCTCTGGACTAATAACTGTTATGAATTATTATATTTGAGTGAGCAATAAACTCTTTTTTGTTTAGTTCGAATAACTGACGTATTAACTGTTCAACTCCAAAACTGTTTTATGATACGAAATTTCGCCACAAAATTAGCCTTCTTTCACTTTTTGATATTATTTGCACTCCACAACTTTTTAATTTTATTTTTTTTTTTTTCTTCTTACCCTCCATGGCACGGCCGGCGTATTCGTTTTCGGCTTCCTCATCCTCATCGCCGGGCAGACCGAAGTTCAATTCGTGTGTAGCTAGATAACGTTCGACGCGTTCATCAACCGATTCAACACCCTTGACGGAGGCACCGAATGAGCGACCAGTTTCCGAGCGTTCTACACGCAGACCACCGAAGAGTGGGAGAGAGTCGGCACTGTCGATTCTATTGATCAAACCAATGACGTCCTTTTCGCTGTTATCCAGCTGTTGCAGTGAGGGTAGAGCGGCAGCGATGCAGGCGTAGGACGCGATGAGTACGGCACAAACGAATTTTGAACACATTTTGTTTTGATTATTAGATTTCTTGTTAATTAATTTAACTAATTAATCCGTTTTTGTTGTGGGTTGATCACACAGTACACACCGTTTGAAGGTTGAAATTGTTTTGTGATTGATTAAGTGCCAAGCACGAGTATTTATACGAGGTGAATCTATAAAATCGGAATGCAGTTAATCGTATTGCGGTGTATTGAGTTGTGGCGTAATGAAATGTCGCAGCTTAACGCGCTTAGGCAATTCGTAGCCGAAAAAGTTCCAACTCTTTCCAATTCCTATTTTGTCAACTAGAAATCGGAAAGAAAGAAAATATGCAAACGCCAAAATACGCAACCAATAATATCACGTACACATGTACGAACACACACATATTGGTGCAGGTTAGAGGCAGCCAGCAACTGGCGGACGGTTTGTGGTATCAGAGTCAAGCGTCAGGTACGCGACGTTGCATTTCAAATAAGCAATATAAAAATTGCCATTAGTACTATGCCTTGTTGCTGCTATCACTACAGTGATTACTACGCAATGCTGATTGCCTTAACCGCTGACCGCAGCCCACTGCCCGTCCGCTAACCGTTCGATTTTTGATTTTTGGACGCACTGTCCGTTGCTTGCCTTCGATTTTTCGACATACATTTGCAAACCGAACAAATTTTTTGCCCATAATTTCATGGTTGCCAGTAACAGCAACAACCACAGCAATATCAACACTTCGAGTATAAGACTCGCTGCCTTCGAGCGCCAAAATCGACGTCTCAGTGGTTGCCTTATTTTCCTTTCTTTCGACACTTCGGCAACTTCTCTCGGTTATTTGTCACGTTGCTGGCTTTTGATTGTTGCTGCACCTGGCACCCAAACGAAAGGGAAGTCGCCAACACTTAGCCATGACAGTGGCAAGTTAGCATCAAAATGTTAGATAGAAGAAAAATACGAATATAAGTAATTTGTAAAACTATATTTCGATAGCAATTGTCCTATTTGAGCGAAATTGTTGTTGCATTTATATTATCATTAATATGCGTCACGCATGTCTGGACGTATGTGTGTCACGCGCATATTCCGCTGCAAGCCCATGTACGTGATTTTATTCAATTATGACTGCTGGGCACTGGCCGCAGCCGCTAGCCACAAATATGAACTCGTGCACATATAGAGAAACAGCGTAGTCGATTATCTGTTCCAAATTCTTTTCATAAATTTATGCGTCGACTATCACCCACAAGCGCAAACGCACACCCAAGCACCGCATACGAAGCACACAGTCATACGAGTAACTGAATTAATTCCATCATTGGTTTCTATGAAAGTCAGCAGTTTATTAGCATTTCGCTGGTGTTCCGTAATGGCAATTGTAAATACAATCGCAAATGTGTGTCTGTGTGTGTGCTACGTGTAGCTACGCACAAATTATTCTATTAGTCGTTGTTAAATGGTACTTGTGAACCACTTTGTCCACCACTAACACACGTTAGATTTAGCAGTATTTTGCTCAGCCCGTTCACTAGTTCGGCACACAGCTAACGCCGGCCCCACCCACTCGTCTTTTGGGTTAATTGACATTCTATTGCAATCGGCTTTATGTGATTTTATGGCGTTCATTTAGTCTCAATGGCCCAGATTCTTTCCTTTTCTAGCATTCGTTTGCTTTCGATTTCAATAAAATTTCTTTTTCGGTTCGTTTCGCGTCGCTCGCTTCTTCTTCTTGCAATTTTACATCATATACATTTTTCTGCCGGCTTTTTTCTATAAAACACTGACCGCTACTGATCCTGAGTAATAATAAAGAAAAATCAAAACATGTCTAGCAGTCGACATGGTATTAATCTAAGCCGGAGTGCTTTGTAATATTACCTCTATTTTGTGCACTTGATAAATTCAATTTATATTTATTGAGTAAGAAGCTTTATGTTGTTTCTTTCTTATTGCAATCTTGATATATTACTTAAAATGTGCTCTGAATACCATTCTATTTTACATACTAAAAAATAATACAATAATACAATTAACAAAAGTTAAAATGGCAGAAAAAGTAGATTACATTAGGGAAAATATATATTTAAGGTGTAGTCTTATTTATGAACCCAGTAAAATGTGATACAAAATATTCTTCTTTTATTGCAACCCCATTTTAGATGACCTCACTATAAATAATCCAAACAATTAAACCTTATCAAAGGACGAGAGAAAAATTTAAATTTACATATATCTCAAAAATTTAGAGATTTAGTATATACACAGACAAACAGACATCCAACAGATAGACGGATCTGGCTAAATTGTCTCAACACATCTCGCTGTTAATTTTTATATACATATACAATGTATATGTACATTTATAGATACATGTATATGTACTATTATACAATTATAGGTCTTACAAGCTTCGTTTTCTCTGTTCAGGGTATAACAACATCATTCTGAGCCAGACGGACATTACTAAACCGACTTTTCCTTCTGGGTGTTACAGACTTATTAATAACCCGATAACGACAATTAAAGAAAACAATGGCAACCACCCTTGAATTTTGATCGACTTTGTCGTAATATTTTCGGTTCGCTTCGGTTTCGCTAGATTTGTTTCGATGTCGTAATCATAAACTCACTTTATCGCACCAGTAATAATAAGCTTGATAAATATAGGTTTTTCAGTTACGTTGTCAAGCAACGTTAACCGAAAAGGTTTAGTTAATCCATAAGAGACGTTGCAATCCAACACACCATTTTTCAAGAACTGTTTCTTCAACTTTTTCTATGATATCATTTTTAACAAGCTACGATTCAGAGACAAGTTTCCCATTGGAAACAAAAATTTTGGAGAATTCCCGTTGTTACATTTTTTTCTATGGTAAGAATCGTTAGACAAACTACTACTGTGATAACTCTCTGGCAGAGGTACGTATGTATGTTGAGTAGGCTGATCTAAACGAATAGTACAATTTAATAAAAGTAAACAGTAAATGCAGCGAAATGAACAGGAATATTATAGGCAATGAAACTGTGTCTTACATTCGATTCTACACATATTATCTGTTACTACACCAGTATTCTACTTTTATGATTTTTCTATTAATTTATACCACGATGTGGTGTAAATAATGCGAATGTGAAATGTCAGATCTTTAAACATGGATCCCTGTTTGATAGAATCGGCATTCGATTTTCTATTTATAAGCAAAATAATTGTACTTCCTGAAAGCCATCTATCGCTAGGCTTTGTGAGGTCTGAAATTTAGAATCTTCAAATAAAGCAAGGCCTCGCTTAATAACTTTCCAGAGTCTCTCCTAGAATAAGGGAAATATAAAACATTCAACAGAAATTGTTACAGTTGAGATGCAACAGTGAGGAAACGGTCAATCACTCTGTAACGGGGCAGGTCTTACAGCAGACCGAGACCACTGAATAAAGGAAAACTTCGAATTTATGTACCAATATGCTATTTGCTCTTGAGTTCATATAAATCGATATCAAAATAGGTTCATGAACTCGCGAACAACAATTTTTTCAACACAAACTTCTTAATTTTTTTTTTATAGACATTAAATTTTTTCGAATATGGGTTACTGTAGCCTCGAAATGAAATTTTGAATGGCCAAAAGTTCTATAATTCTGCACTCAATTAACAGGGAATTTGAATCAGATCCAGGTATGGACGTAATTGGAAAAATTGATAGTAATACAAGCCGTCATTTCATAACAGCCTCAAGTAAATATGTAAGATCCACAAATAGTTGGCATTCCACAATTTTATTTAATATGCGATTCGTTTTGCCCACACTGTTCTCATTTCGAAATCTGTTTGTTTTACATCTTCGGCAAATACTTTAGACTCATTCAGGTGGTTTTCCATTAACTTTACCAACAACAAATACTTTCTTTTCTTCAACGCATATAAGCAGCCATATTATGTTCACACTCGTACATTGTACAAATTGAAAAAAAAAAAAAAAAATTATTTGCACGTAGGTACATATACATATATGTATTATATGCACCACGTATGTTGCACTTGTTGTACACATTCACTTCAACTTTGTCAGAATATATGTACATTGGGACAAAAACGCGTCCCTAAATTATACTTAAATTCCTTGGGTAAATGATTCTACTGTGATCAAATTGAAAGATGAAATTTTAATTTATACTTTGCGTGTTTTTAGAATCGGTAAATTTTTTTCTGTAAGTGGTTAATGCACTTAGTGACATTAGTAATTGAGATATGCGTCGTTCTGTGCGGCTTTAAAAGTCTGAATTTGAATTTATTGAACAAAGAAAAGTGATAATGCACCATCTCATACTGCATTGGTTATTCGTGATCTTTACGCCACATTTTCAACTAATGTAGTACCGGAACCCTTATTCGCTGATTTACATTCGTGTAACTTCTGGCTATTCAGCAAATTCACATGACCACTCCGAGGACACCGTTTTGACTCAATTCAGAATATAAAAGCTGAATCGAAAAAGGCTGTGATGACCAACACGATGGAGGGTTTTTTTAAGTGCTGTGATGACTGGAAAATGCGTTGGCATAAGTGTATTAGAGAGGGAGGGGATTATTTTGAAGGAATGAAATGAACAAAATTCATCTTCCTATTCGATCACAGTAGAATTTCAAAAAATGGATTTTGCTAAATTGGTAAGAATGTCCTCAATTTTATGCCAAACATGAACTAGTTCGCTCTCAGCAGCTGTTTAAATCGATACAACTCAGTAGTGTGTTGCCATTTTTACACTGGATAAAAATATCGTACAAAGAAATCGTCATAAATTTTGTATTTATAACCACACTTCGAGTGAGGAATCCTTGCGAATGTTGGAAAAGGCAAGCGATGATTAAAAAAACAAAGCCTTCAAAGACTGTCGATATATCGTTGAAGACCTGTCTCTTTCTGGATGACCTTCGACCTCTTCAAATAATAAAAATAATCAAACAGTAACGGATATGGGGCCTGGAAGTGTTAGAGAGAGAATCCCATTATCATGAAGAAGATTGTTACTGCCGATGAGACATGGGTTTATGAGTTTGAGATGCAAACACCTCAACAATCATCGGAATGGAGGGAAGGAAATGAGGCGAAACCAAAAACCACATCAAAGCGCTCAAAACTGCTTATTGATATTCGTGGTTTGGTGCATCGTGAATTTTTTCTGGAGAGACAGATGGTTGCGTGAGAATATCCATCGGAAACGGCCGGAATTGTGGAAGAACAATTTAAAGTTTTAACAATGCTCCCGAATTTAAAGCCAAGACATAATGAATACTTTCGATCAATCACCGTATTCACCAGATTTCGCTCCGCGTGTTTTACAGTATTTCTTGTTCCCCAAATTGAAATTGCCGGTCCGTATAATCCATTTTCAGTCGATTGACGAGATACAGCAATATTCCCTGAAAGAGCTGAAGGCCAACCCAAAAAGTGTTTTGAGGAAAAATTGTTGAAGATTATTTTCTATGAAACAAAATAGGTACTGATGAATAATTAAATATTATATGCTTCAAATGTAATATACGCACTGAAGCACAACTAAAGTTTTAGTGAATAAATCAATGAAATTTGTGATTAAATAAATTTGGAATTCTTAGGTTATTTCCTAAGCTCTTTAATAACCTTGTGTCGTTTAAAAAGTATAGCATATTTTATATAAATTTATTGTTAAAAGTGGAACAATTTTGTTATATATCTCAAGTCTCATTTATTCTTCTTCTTCTTCTTTACTGGCGTAGACACTGCTTAAGCGGTTATAGCAGAGTTAACAACAGCACGAGAGTCGCTTCTTCTTTCCGCAAGGTGGCACCAAATGGAGATTTCAAGCGAAGTCAGGTCTTTCTCCACCTGGTCCTTCCAACAGAGTGGAGATCTTTCTCTTCTCCTGCCTCCCCCATCGGGTACTGAGCTGAAGTGTTTCTTATACAGCTCAATGCGCAAAGGACTATAAATCTTCCATAACGGGATGTTCAACTTATTCCAGTATGAGAGCGCCTCAAAATAAGCATTTTTATAACATATTCCATTATGGCCAGATCGAACAAACTAAGAATTTTTGGGCATTTTAAATTAAAACTCCCAACATTTAGTACGAATATAAATTACTATATAGTGGTTATTTTTTATATGGAGAAACTATTTAAATCTTTTTAAAGTATATTAGAACAACAGAATTTTGACCTTTCAAATGTGTTTAATCATTTTCTATTGAAAATAATACTATGATGCTTCAAATTACAAAACGTTTCATTAAATACCTTTAAATTTCACAAATTTATTTCATTTTTATTGTTCTACATTTTTATACTCTCGCAACAAAGTTGCTAAAGAGAGTATTATAGTTTTGTTCACATAACGGTTGTTTGTAAGTTCTAAAACTAAAAGAGTCAGATATAGGGTTATATATACCAAAGTGATCAGGGTGACGAGTAGAGTTGAAATCTGGATGTCTGTCTGTCCGTCCGTCCGTCTGTCCGTGCAAGCTGTAACTTGAGTAAAAATTGAGATATCATGATGAAACTTGCTACACGTATTTCGTGACTTCATAAGATGGATAAGTTCGACATGGCCAAAATCGGCCCTCTGCCACGCCCACAAAATGGCGGAACCCGAAACCTATAAAATATCATAACTAAGCCGTAAATAAAGATATTAAAATGAAATTTGGCACAAAGGATCGCACTAGGGAGGAGCATATTTGGACGTAATTTTTTTGGTAAAGTGGGCGTGGCCCCGGCCCCTACTAACTTTTTTGTACATATCTCGAAAACTACTATAGCTGTGTCAACCAAACTGTATAGAGTCGTTTCTTTTAGGCATTTCCATATACAGTTCAAAAATGGAAGAAGTCGGGCAATAACCACGCCCACCTCCCATACAAAGGTTATGTTGAAAAYCACTAAAAGTGCGTTAACCGACTAACATAAAACGTCAGAAACACTAAATTTTACGGAAGAAATGTCAGATTGAAGCTGCATCCATGTTTGTTTTTTAAATTGAAAATGGGCGTGGCGTCGCCCACTTATGGACCAAAAACCATATCTCAGGAAGTACTAAACCGATTTCAATGAAACTCGGTGTATAATATTTCCGTGATGACATGTACCAAATATGGGTGAAATCGGTTCACAACCACGCCTGAAATCTCGATTATCACTTTATCATGCGAGAGTATAAAATGTTCGGTGACACCCGAACTTAGCCCTTCCTTACTTTTTTTAAGTGGTCTTGAACGATGCAAAAAATTCTCTACATATTTTTGGTAAGATTTCAATCTGGCCATCGCTCGTTCCCAATTGATAAACGTTAAAACATACTGAACTCGATTAGCTGTCAAAGTTCAGTTTGGCGTTTAGCAATTGCTCTCTCACTCCCAGTGAGAGAGGAGTTAAACATCTCATTATCTCTGCCAGTGCGATGTCTGTTTGTTTGATGACAGATGTTTTATCTTTGCAGGTGTCTTGCACTCGTTCACAACCAGACCCATTTGCTCGCTGCCTTATCCATTATGGAAGAAAAAGAACTAACGGCGCGGGTGTTAAGGCCAATGATATCAGTATCATAGGCGTACGCCAGTAGCTGTACACTCTTACAAAAGATTTTACTTGCTGGATTAAGCTCTGCAGCTCGAATTATTTTCTCCAGCAGTAGATTAAAGAAGTCGCACAATAGGGATAAGGGATACCAAATTCAGACATAGTGGCATAAATGCAGCTCTTTTTCGTGCTGTCAAAAACAGCTTTGAAATCGAGGAAGACTTGACGATTCTCTTTTCACGGGTCTTTTCGAAGATTTGACGCATGGTGCATATGTGGTCAGTTGTTGATTTTCCAGGTCTAGCGTCACAATGATAAGGTCCAATAAGTTTGTTGGCCTTATCCGCGATGTTGAGGAGGCTTATCCCACGGTAGTTGGCTCAGATCGTGGGGTCTCCTTTTTGTGGATTGGGCAGAGCACATTTAAATTCCAATCGTTGAGCATAATTTCGGCGGACCATATCCTAAAACAAAGCTGATGCTTGCTCCTTATCAGTTCTTCGCCGCCGTGTTTGAATAGCTCGACCGGCAATCCATCGGCCCCCGCCGCTTTGTTGTAATTGCTATGCGAACTTCTTCATGGTCGGGCAATGGAACGTCTGCTCTATCGTCATCGATTGGGGAACCGGGTTCGCCATCTCTAGGTGCCATTCAACAGCTTAAATAAGTGTTCCCTACATAATTTTAGTATGCTCTGGGCATCAGTCCCTAGATCACCTGTGGGGGTTGTACAAGAGTATTATCCGCTCTTGATACCTTCCGTAATGTCAAGAATGCCCAAACAATTTATTTTTCAAGCGCCTGCTAACGACTACTCCATTTGCTTGCTTGTTAACGAGTGCCCCTCACTCGATTAAACAGTCGGTGACAACTCGGCCTCTCCTAACATTTTGTCCTGCAAGGACAATTCGTCGTCTTCATCGTCGCCATCTAACTCAGGGCTCAATGTACACATATGGTCTTTTGTGATCCACACTTCAAGTGTTACAATAACGTTTTTGTGTATGCGTTGAATCTGGTAGATCTTCAATGATGTATCTATCGCAGTTTAGTACCTTCATAACGATATATATACCTTTGAATACTGGATCCAGCTTGTGTGACTCGCCTGTCGCATTATGATCGATGACACTAACTCCCCGGTTTCTTAACGGTTTTTCCATTTGTTTCCTCTCCACCATCATGTTGTTAGCTGCTTTGTCTCATTTAATGTCGATATCTACATTACCTCTATCGTCATCGTTTAATGCTTGTGTTATCCTGTTATAATTTACGTCTCTGAGATTAAAATAAAACACGAGTTCATTTGGCGACCTCATTACGTTGAGAACTTATACACCATTGAATGTTTAAAAGGTCATTGTCCGATGTTCTGGACGTCTCACTCGTACATTTTAAAGCATTGAAAACAGTCTTATTTACTCGTTCCACCTGTCCGTTGGCCTTCGGTGTTCGTACAGAAATTTTATTGTATTGAATACCCTTCTTACCGATGAACTCTTGAAATTGCTTAGAAGTGAGTGGTGTACCTCGACCAGACGAGGTCTTACGTGGTTGCTCAGAGATTGCCATCATGTCTTCAAGTGTTTTCAAGACTGGTCCCGTTTTGGTATTACGAACAGCTTTTAATATTACATACTTAGTAAAACTTGCTGCGTTGAAATGGTCCCACATGGTCAATAAAGATATGCCTAAATGGGATCAGCAAAATCTCGATTACGTGCATTTGGCTTTCAGTTTTTAGTCCGTCTCATTCTAGGAAACCAAAAATGTTTAAACTTGTCGTGGTCTCAACAGGCGCTCGACTAAGAATATCGGCATGTTTCATTTTCGAACCCGATCGATGTTTACATTCAAAGGCAAACTCCTGGAATCGTAGCCACCATCTGGCAATGCGTGGTCTAAGTGGTGTAGTAGCTTTATTCGTTGCCACCTCATTACAATTCGTTCGTACAATATATGGAGAACCCAATAGATATACACGTAGCCATTCAATCGTCTCGACAATGGCTAAAACTTCTAGGTCATGTGAATGGTAATTTGGTTCGAGTTCGAGTTGAAGCATAACGCCTGATAGCCCTTTAGAACTGGCATCAGTATGCACTCCATGACTAGAATAAAACTAGTACTGGTTGATTAGAAAGCGCTCGCTTCAATTTCTCGAACACCATTGCATGTTCGTCTGTCCATTTAAATATCTGCCCATGCTTTAATAAAGTTGTTAGTGACTTTGCCGTGCACCCGTAGTCTGGGATGAATTTTCTGAAAATTCCTGTCAAACCGAGGAATCGTTTCACTTCACTAGCTTTGGTCGCCTGTGGAAAAGCTTCAATAGATTTCGTTTTTCTTGACCTGGACGTATACCGTCTTGGCTAACAACATGCCCTAAAAACTTCACCCTTCTCGCCATGAACCTACATTTGCTTGGCTTTAATGTAAGCCCCGATTTCCGTACTGCATCCAAAAACTCGGCTAGTACCTCTACCCCTTCGCTAACCGTTTTGGTTGCAATAATTACTTCATCAACGTAACTTATAATCTTGTTTCTATTTTGTAAACCTCGTATAAGTTGAATTATCATTTCTTGGAAAACCATTGGAGTATTTCGTAATCCAAATGGCATTACATTGAATTCAAACAGTCCCTCCGGAGTTATAAATGCTGTCAACTTTTTATTATCCTCATGCAATCGAATATGGTACTATGCCGCCGTCATATCAAGAGTCGTGAAAAATGTATGACCTCCAAGTTTTGACAATTGCTCCTTCACAATTGGCATTGAAAACTGCTTTTTGATTACAACTGCGTTTAATGCTCGGAACTCCACACACATTCTGTCATCTCCATTCGACTTCTTTACAATTACAACGGGAGCTGCATAAGGTGATGAACTTTGACGTATGATATTATGTTTTAACAATTCGTTAATAATCGTTGTCACTACTGGTCTTTGTATAAAAGGCTCTTGATATTGTCTACCTACAACTGGCTTCTCGGTGTTCATCTGAATTTCCATACATGTAGTCTTACATCGTCCAAGCTTTGCTATATCTTTGGCGAAGCAATCGTCGAATTTTGCAATAACTTACATCATCTAGCTCGTCAACATTCAAGGTTTTTTCAATGTCGTAATTTTCCGCGGTTTTCGTCTGTACTTGTATGTTGCCCGATTGAAGAACTAAAGTACAATCCTTCTGACATAAAACATCCCGTCCAATAAACACATCGTATGGCATAAATTCATCAGGCAATACTTGCAACTTCGTATTTAATTTTCTATTTGTAATTCGACATCGATACCTGCTGTGCTATAAACTGTTGCACTCCCAAAACCTTCTAATTTCTTAATGCAAGTCTTCTTAAAAATATTGGCTTTCGACTCCGTTAAGAGTGACGTATCACTGCCCCGTATCAATAAAAGCTAAGTATTGCTGACCGTTTAATTCCACGTTTGACATTAGTGGTGGATATACATACATTCTCACTTTAAACTTTAGTAATTGTTGGATTGTCGGAACGACAGGACTTTGCTTCGTGACCCACCTTGCTACATTTACTGCACCTAGCTTTACGTTGCGGCTTGGTACATTTTGCTGCGATATGCCCAAATTCATTACAATTGTAACAATTAACCAAATTCATGCTCGTATTCGTATTTTGCCCAGAATAATCTTTCAAATTCGTATGACTCTCTACATTCTTTAGAGACGATGGTAAATTTTGACCGCAACAAATCATTGCACGTCGGTAAACTCATTGCCATAAGAGTTCGGGTTAAATTACTATCGTTTAACCCTCCAATAATGTACCCATTTATTGACGCTTCGTCAATCTTACCCATACGAAAGCAGACCAACGCAGGAACACCTTTTGTGCGTCAATTGACAACTGCTAACAAAACTTCTTTCTCACACCAACTATATGCCTGTTGTAGCTGCGTTACGTTTTCTATAAATTGCTCTGCAGTTAACGTTCCTTCCAATGATTTCGTGGACTGAACTTCGCTTCCATTCACGTTGTGTCGTAGCTACCAACGGTGATAACCCTATTGTCGTCGCTGTATTATTAATTTCATGTTGTGGAGTCGTACACGTTGCCGCCTGAACAGAGATTGTGTTATGAGATGAAATATCGTAGCTACTTACATTGGCCAAAACAGTTGCTAAACTTGGCGCTAACGTTGTATGGCTCACCTGAACTGCCACAAGATCAGTCACAGACTTGGCAAGCCCCGAAATCATATCACGCATCTCGCCATTTGCTTCTGCATAGCAGACATTTCACTTTTTTCTTCAACTTTTTCAGCGTCAACTTCTTCTTGATCAACCCTGAGCGCATTCAATTTGATCATTTTTCCCTTATTTTTAGCAGCTTTACTTTCTGTCACAAACGTTGAAAAGTGATGAAATTCGTTGCCTCCGTTATGAATTGCCGTCACTTCCGTGCTGTTTGAACTTTATTTGTCGACTCCTAAAAATTGAATAAATGCTGCTGACAGTTCTATCTACAGTTTTTTTTCCCTCAAAATTCTCAAATGTTGTTACAATTGAAAATAAAAAACCAGTTGCCTTTGGTTTTTTTCCCAAAGCTCACTTCGATTACTCGTGTTTTTCCCTTTTATACGATGGGACTTTTTCCGTTGCCATGGACAACATCTGCTGCCTGTCTTGTGATTTCTCTTAAAACGTATAGATCCAGCGTGATATGGTAGACATTGGTATCCCAGCGAGGTAAACTATGCGGCGTGATTGTTTCGTTTACTCCGATCGATGAAAATTAGCACGCCGATGTCGTAGGAAAAGTAACAGATCACCCCTTTCGATTACCATAGGGACGAAGAATTCTTCTATGCTAAGATCAATTGTAGAATAGAAAAAAATTCATATTAATTTGCTTTATTTATAAAAGTGCATGTACATTTGTATTACGTTATGAAAATTAGTATTTTTGTATAAAAAGGAATGACTTTCTTTTAATTTTACGCTTGAGTCTCTTTTGTTCTTTTCCAAGCAACGGCCTTTGTTGAATGAAAAGTTTAAACATAAAAATAAACAACATTTTTAATAAAAATAGCAGTTCACCTAAACACAACTAACTTTCTGCAAATTTTCTTTAAATGCTTGATGATTTGACGAAATAATGCAAATATTTAGATATAAATTTTATTTCATCAACTTATATTTGTTGTTTACATATTTTATTGTAACGTTTTTCATGTACGTACTTGATTGTAAATATGTACGCAATAGAATTTAGCCGCATAGCTTACTTTTATGCATTACCTGGTATCTAAGAATTCTGCATAGAATTTTCTTCGAATCATTCTTCAAATAAAAATGTAAGCGGTGAACCATTATCCCGCTGGGGAACGTTGGCACCAGAAATAAAGGGATGTTCAACTTATTCCAGTGTGAGAGCGCCTCAAAATAAGGGTTTTTTTTATAACATTTTCCATTATGGCCAGATCGAACAAAATAACAATTTTTGGGTATTTAAATTAAAACAATCAACATTTAGTACGAATAAAATTTACTATATAGTGGTTATTTATTATATGGAGAAACTATTTAAATTTGTTTAAAGTATATTAGAACAACTGACTTTTGACCTTTCAATGCCCAGTAAAAGGATTTAAGCTTGTTAGCTCTCAATCATTAAATGTTTTTAATCATTTTCCAATGAAAATAATACTATGATGTTTCAAATTACAAAACCTTTCATCAGATACCTTTAAACTTTACAAATTTATTTAATTTTCATTGTTTTACATTTTTTATAAGTGGTCAAAGCCTACTGAACTCGATCAGCTGTCAAAGTTCAGTAGGTTTTGACGTTTAGCAATTGCACTTTCACTTCCAGTGAGAGAGGAGTTAAAGCATTATCGTTTAGCTTTGAAATGTTTCCAGTACTCGTTGATTCTGATAATTTCTCACTGCCGTTAGAAAAAATTTCTTCCTCTCTTCTTCGTTTGTTCGATAGTTACGTCGGCGCTCTAATTGTTTGCAAACTTATTATCCACGAATTCGTACAATTCTAGGATTTTGAATTCCACTTCTGAAATGTCAAGAATGTCCAATCTATTTATTTTAAATTATTATTAAATGAATATAATGTTTTCTCAAAAGAAATGAAATTTTTTTTCAAGCGCCTGCTAACGACTAATGCATTTGCTTGCTTGTTAACGAATGCCCTCACTCGATTAAACTGTCGGTGACAATAAATCGCCGAATTTTTTCGTAGAATTTTTGAGCATTACCCCTGTCGGCCAGCTGATCAAGCTCTTTGTGCTCACACATTTATGTTTGATGTATTAAAAACTCTATTGACATATTAGGAGAGGATACTTGGTCTAAGACGTGAGCAGCCACTCATTATTCCCGTGCTGCTATATGGTGCAGAGGCATAGACGATGACAACATCGGATGAGTCGACCTTAAAAGAAAAAGATTGTGCGAAAGATTTATGGTCCTTTCTGCATTGATCGCGGCGAATACCGTATTCGATGGAGTGATCAGCGAAGTAAGAAACAGTGGCTGCGCTGCCTAGGTCATGTCATCTGTATAGGTCCGTATCCAGCTCTCAAGTAATTGCTCAAGAAAAAATACATTATTAAGTAAATTTGACAGCTGGTTACGCATTGTGAATGATCCACATTAGAAGAGCAAAAGAGAGTAAAAAAAAGATAAACTTTGTGCGTAATATGTATGTATGTATGTGTAAAGTAACATAAATATTTTCATTGCGATTTAAGGAATGTTGTTGATGATTAAGTTTTATACAGCATTTCAAATTCATAATAATGATTTTAACTAATTTACGAGGAATATATCGATTACTTCCAATTTCCTTCAAGAAACAATTGTTGATTTCATGTTTCTTCGCGAAACCAGGAAAGCCATATTCGCATTTTATTGAAAAATTTTGTTAAAAATTAGTGCTAGATGGGCACAGCTCCAAGTGATGCACCCGAAAGCGAATGGAGTGATGATCTTCTTCGATACTCTACTCTATAGAAGTAATAATGTCTTCAATGACGGCGTATCTGAGAATGTGCATGATCAACTAGAGTAAACGAGGTGCAAAACCGATCCATAGTTGCTCGAATTACTGTTATCAAATGGTAAGCCCAACTAAGTTTAAATCAATTAACAGCTACCAAAAAGACCAATTCCTCTTTGAAAACCAGATGTCTAAACAAACACCCTCTACTCTATCATACCCTTACTCTATCATAAATTTTACATAAACTAAGAATTTCGACCTTAGTTTATTAACAGATTTTAGCAAACACAAAATTACTTAGTTTATGCTTTATTTACACAAAAATTAATTCTCTGCTATAATTGAAGTTCATGGGAGTATAGGCCTCATATATGTAGGCATTGGTTAAGTGGGATTAGAATGAAACCATTTCTAAATATATAAGTTCAAACTTTATTCGCTAATCTTTGTACATTTTGAACAACTGAATACTAACAAATATTAAAAGATATAGTTTTGTTATTAGAAGAATACTTATTCAAAAGCGATGAATTGAGTTTTTAAACTATTTTCGTATTTCGTTTTTCTATTTGTACTTGTACACATTAGTAAACAGTTTTCAAGTCGTTTAAGTAAGATATTTAAATAAAATTTTTTTTTTTTTAATAAATTACTACGAACTACCAAGTATACATTAAAACAATTAGCATAATGGAAACTTTAATGAAGGCACATTTTTGGCATTTCCACTGTAATGGTGAACACCCGTTGAGCTCAATATTTAGAGCGGTAGCTCTTCAGCTTCTTCATCGTTGACTGCGGGCGCTTGTTCACTGTAAGCCAACTGTTGGGCATCCAAGCTGCGGGCATATGGATAAGATGAGGCAGCGCCCGAAGACCAACCAGCAGAGTTGCCACCTGACCAACCAGCCGCATTATAGCCACTACCAAGAGCACCACCGAACTTATTGCCCAGTCCACCGAAGAAGCGTGAACCACTGACAATCAGAGCCAACAACAAAGCGATTTTGGCAACAATCACAGCTTTGGTGGTAAGCAGAGCCAAAGCACCGAGCACAATGGGTATGACAGCAAAGAGTTTGGCACCAACAGCGATGGCAATCGGACCCAACATCTTCTTCAATTTACCACGGCCTAAAAAGAGAGTGACAAATATTGTTTTTTAAAAGTTTTAAGGCAACGTAATATTAAACGAATGGGCTCATTCGTAGATGTGAGGTTTTGAGGCTTACCTTCATCGAGTGCGCGTGCCATATCTTGTGTAGCTTCAGCAGGAATTTTCACTTCCAAACTGTGGGAGCCCAAGAAATCAGCAGCGTTTTGCATAGCAATGTCGACCAAGCGTCCGTTGCGTTCTTCAGCATTTTCCGGTAATTGCGCATATATTTCGTTTTCGCTCAAAGCTTTACTGCTGCGTGCCACAGCGGAAGCGGAATCTCTGCAAAAATACAAAATATTGAAGTCGAAAGTCAATGCGAAAAAAAGAGATTCTAAGAAAAAATTTTGAGGGGAATAAAAAAAATGTGTGATATTAGTTTCATTTGGATTGCCTCCAGCGAAATCGATTGAATAACTGTGTTGTTATTTTCAGTAAGCTTAAGCATCATTAATACCGAGACGTCGATTATACAAACGAGCTCAAATCAAGATTCTTTTAAGCCATAGACTCCATTATTTCAAGTAATTATATTACGAACTCTCCCTTACTGACTCGAAAGTAAAATTTTTCACATGCTTTGCCCTCGATACGAAGCTTTGCTTTCAGCACTTTATGAACTTTTATGATAAGATAAGGATCAATTGAGCTTTACTACTAAACTGAGGATATATCATGATAGCCAATTCTCATTACGTCTGGATTACATCAGTGAAGTCAAAGTAGAGCATATGCTATCAGTTCGTTCAGCATTTTTTCTTTTCTTTTTGTCTTAATTTTAAACTTTGAGAATGCGCACTAATTTGCTTTACAGCTTTTGAAATTGAGCACGCAGTTGGCTTGTTTAAATTTCACTCAATTGTTATCACATCCTTTCGAGGTTATGTAATCACATTTAATGGACTGTATTTTAACTTGCGTAATTCCAATGTACAAATACATAATATTTGTATTTCTTGAAGTTGGGTATTACAATAGTTCCAATCTTCTCTTTTTACGTTACACACATTCACACACACCTTTTGAACGAAATACCATTGACGAGTTCGATATTATTGCTTCTAGCTGCTCGGTTCAAAGCCGTAATACCCTTGACGGCAAAACAAGTGGTCATATCCTCAGCTTCGAAGCAGCTGCCAAGGTAGCGGGCGGCAAGCGCCAATGAGCTGCCATTTTCACCTTCGACGCGATTATCTTGTACACTTGGCGCGGCCCAAGCGCAGCTCACGAAGAGCAAGGAAGTGGTGGCTAAGATAGCGAACACTTTCATTTTCACGAATTTTTTTTATTTAGATAACACGCCGAAGAGAACGTTTCGAATTCGTTAACGCGTCACTTTTAGTTCAATAATTCGTTGCGGATGCGGGTACGTGCAATGCTCGAGAGCGTTAAGATGACTTTGATGTACTTGTCTCCAGAAAGACACCCTTTTATACTGGTTCCCAAAAAAGTACGGAAATTGTGAGTTTGCCGCTGTCGCTTTCAACGCTACAGCTCTGCGACGCTGCAATGCCGAAAAATTAAATAAAAGCAGCAGCAGCTGAAGCAGCACCGTGTAGCAACGTGCAAGAAAAATGTAGTGAATGAAGCGGACAAGACGCGCGATGCCGCGAACACAGTAACGCCGAAAAGTGTTGAACGCGCACACGCACTCTCATAAAGTGGCGCGAAAACAACACAAATCACACAAAAAAAGCTGAAAATAATGCGAAAAATAAATAAACTGTAGGGGCATTAAAACTTCATGTGCGCGTCTATAACGGAGAAAAGGCCGAAAACAACGAGAAAAGCGAAACATTTAAAAAATGGCCCATAAAAGCAAAAAGACGCAATGGAGCGCAGCCGCAGTTGTCATAAAGCGGTTGCTGTCAGCGGAGTTCGAGTTAAGCAGCAACATTTTGAGGCAATTATGATGGCAGTCAATGCTACTTGTTTTCCCTGTTTCTTTGGTTGACGCCATCACGCGTTTCACATAAAAAGTAAAAACTTAAGTTAAATGTTGGTCACTTCCATAGCAAATAATTGTCGAAAAAGCCAACGCACATGCGCCGCGCATGTAGTGTAGCTGCGCGCATTGCAGCACTTACACAAGTAAGTCTGTGCAGGTATGCTTGCGCGCCAATTGGCATCAACGCAAAAGACGTATAAATTTCGCTTTTACGCCCTCTACAAGCCGCCCCGGCGATGTCGGTTGACGGCCGCACAGGGTGCAGTATCTGTCACCTGTACAGTCAACTGTGGTTTGCGCGGCGCAGTTTCTGAAAACTTCCTCAGTTCTTATTGTACATATTTCGAGCGTCTGTAATGCGTAATGAAAGAGCAAACGACTTTCGACGAGGCCTAAGCAAATTTCGCATATCCGTTTTTTTGCTGTTTGTTTTGTGTCTTGCTATTACGACTCATTTGAAGATAAGCTCTTGTTAATGGTGATATCCATAACTCGGTAAATATATTGCGTTGGGTGTGAAATTTCTCAACTGATTTTACATAATTTTTCTGTTGTTATTTCTGCGGAACCACCCATTTTAATGTTAAAGTTTGACCTAGATTCACAAGCAAATTGATTAATCACACATTTGATTTTTCGGTGCGCTTGCAACATTTGCAAAGTGAAATAATAGAAATTGAGCATTTCAAGAAATGACAGATCCGAGCTTCCCGTCAACTCGTCAATTTATTGCTCAATTCTTCAATGAAGATTTGTGGATTTTATTTATTATATCATAATCGATTTCAGTTTGTACATAAACAATTTGTAATAACAAAGGGCCCAACATTTAAATTTCGACGGAATCGAATGAGTTACAATCAAATTAGTCTATTATGTATATGAGATAACCATCAACCCGATGATCGTAATACATTACATTAGAGCTAAGAGATTTCTACCAAACTCTAAACGAATTATATTCATATTAAGCGCTAAACCAAATAATTTTTAAGAAATCTTGTCCACTTACTTTCACTAAAACATCACACGTTTTTACCAACTTAAACGGATTAAAGATAGGTGGGAACTTGGAAATAAATATACAGAGTATATTGAGGGCAGAGAACATACTTTCGTCATTACTTAGTTTTACTCGAGAGCATAATTTTCAAGCAATATAATATATACATATACTATGTATATCTCAAACATTGGTCGACATATTCTGCAAAAAGTTTGTTAGAAATAACGAAAATCATTATATGGAAGTTGGTGCAATTCGTAGACGTATTTCACATTTTTTCTTCAATAATCTATAATATGTCCATTAACCGTTCAGTTAATTTAGTTAAAATGTCTTACATATTGACCCATGTATACGATATAAACCCGACCGGAAGTTTGATAACCTTACATTAAGTTTATAAAAGATATAGGTAATATTGATCTGATACTATACATATGTATATTTCGATTGTTGCAACAATTGTGAGGTGACCAAAAGTACAATATTATATTCTGTAACAATATGTCGCCATAGTATATTAAATGATATGTTTCGAAGTTCTGCTTATTAAAACCGTCAGCCACATACTTTTCACAAATATTTTACATACACAGTAACACCTAACTAATGTAATTCTCTGTACCAAATTCAACTTTTGTAGCTCACTACACCTATTTGCTTTTCGGTTATTAGGCATTTTGTGGCCGATTGTGACCTTCTACATTACCAGATAATGCCATCCACATTGGATCTATATATAATATATAGTATATGTATATAGTATATATTCTTAATTTCAAATCTTACTTCGATTCTTGTGGACCGGTGTGTTAGAATCTGCAATTTTTATCGATTTTCCAGTAAGAATTTCATGATATTTCATTGATTGGAAGTGAAGTTATTGCGTTTTAAGTATCAGTGTGTTTGTGTTATCGGTGCGAAAATTAGCTTCGAACAAATAGCCAACATTAAATTTTGTTTTAAAATTAGTAAATTGTTTATGTCGATGATTGCCTATCCCGTAGCAGAGTGCAGGAGTGGTTTCAATGCTTTTCAAAGTAGTCGTGAGGACATAAGGGCCAATCAAAATCCGTGATCACGTGAAATTCCATCGAAACTATTCATCAAAAATCAGCCGAATTCGCCATTAAAATTCATGGAAATTGACTGCCGACCCAACATTTCACAGAATCCAACATTCCAAGGACAATTATTTGACCAAAATTCACATTTTAAAAATTAATCACCCCACGTATTCACCTGATATGGCGCAGTGCCATAGAGGCCATTCAAAAGGCTTCCACCGGCATACTGGCGGCCATACCGGCCCACGAGCTAAAACACTTTTCGACATGCTTTTGGATCGTGCAAAAAGCTGTATTGAAGCAGAATGAGACTATTTTGAATAAAATAAATTTGTTTTGCCGAAAAAAACCATTTGTTCTGTTGTTTTTTTTTAAGTCCTGTTTACTTTGGAATGCACATTGTACATTACGATGTAAAACGTCAACCAGAATCTAAGCAGTTTTATATATATAAATACATACAACATATACGTACTATATGTAAAACTTATACACTGATCGTCTTATACATATATTCGGCAAAAAATTTGTTAGAAAAATTAAAATCATTATACGAATTGTATTCATTTTACGCACAATGACATACTATTATAAGTCAAATATTTTCATTGACATAACTCAAATATTGGCCCATATATCCAGCATAAAGTCACCAGAAAGATCGAAAATCTTTATATTAAGTATATGGGGCTTAAAGAAGTATTGCCCCGATTACACCCACTTTGGATACAAAGACTTACTGCTGCAGGAAAAGGATTCTATCTGAATTTCGATTTCATATCTCACACATTGACCGATATTTACGAACAAAAGTCAACTATAGGTACTAGGGTCCACATATTCGGTCAACGAATCGAGGTTAATTTAAAATTGTGCTATATGGGAAGTGTGGTTATTGTCTGATTTCGCTTCTCACAGAGAAACATAGGAATATGAAAAGAATGCCACTTTCGAAATTTTATCGAAATCTGTCAGTCGGGTCCCGAGATATAGAAACACCAAAAATGTCGACGAGCTTTTAGTAGTTTTGACAGTACCGTTACATGGTTAGTGAACAGGGTTTTCATCCGATTTTCACACCATCGGTAGAAGTTCTTATAATATTTGCGCTGGGTGAATTTGGTTGTTGTAGCTTGAGTGGCTTAGGAGGTATGCTCATTAAACATATTAGAGGGAGGCCACGCCCACATTTTCAAAATTTTTTATCCACATTAGTTTAGTGATTAGTTATGGCACTTTATATGTTTTCGACTAATGGCGATTTGTGGGCGTGGCAGTGGTCCGATTACGTTCATCTAAAAACTCAATTTTTTTTTATTGCAGGGTCAGCATACTCTAAAACTAATCTATTAAATTGTTAGTTAATATTTTATACTGATCTTTGATTAAGTTCTGTGGAACCACTGAAGTGTAGCTAACTACGATCTTTGAAACAAAACTCTGAAACTTCCGATAACATACAATATTTGCTAGAAGTCAAGCCTCACTGTTATCAACTTCAGAAAAGTGGAGGGATTAAAACAAACCATCATATCACAAATATTCCTAAGTAGTAAAGCGAAATTTTCAAAATCCTCGACATTTTAAAATAATAAAATTCATTTTTTTTATATCTCTTTATACCCTTACTATATATATTTATATTCTTTGATCAGTTGAGCAAAATTTTCACTTTCGATTTCTTGGCAAGCGCATCTGAACTTTCTCAAAGATTACACAATTACGAAATTTGGTTTACACAGTCTAGCGCATATTTAAATGCTAACATATGTGCACATTGTGTGAATGTGTTTGTTTGAATAAACTTAAAGTACATTTTCTCTGCTGTTTGCACTCGTAAATTGTACTACAGACTCAGAGGCAGCTTCTAAGAAGTTTGTGACAACAAAAGTTAAACGTGATCGTCACGTAAATGTACTAACTTCAGACACCTGCTAAGAGCTTCTACAATTTGATTGGCTCTCAGCTTTAGTGTTTCGGCGCAGTTATAACATTTCCAGTTTCATTATTATTTCCGCCACCTGGAACTTCAGTACTAATTTTCCTGTGCTTCTTCTTTTTATACTCTTGCAACATGTATGTATAACAGTTTTGTTTACCTAATAATAGATTATATAGGTTATATATTGTATAAAATCCTGATTACGGTCTGTCCGTCCGTCTGACGATGCAAGCCGTAAGATTAAGATATTTTAACGAAACTTGGGACACGTGTTCTATGAAGTGCAGACGAGTATTTGAACCACTGCCACTCCCAAAAAAGGCATTCATCGAAAACCTATAAAATGCTCTTAATTAAGGTTGGTGTCAGGTTTTAAAAAAAAATATTTTGTAATAATATATATTACTTCAAAAGTTATACCATAATATGTCATTAAATTTAATAAAATTATATTACTCATGTCGCCGCAAAAAAAAAAAACAAAACCAAATATATAGTTTCTATACCCTAAACAGGGTACATTATGTTCGTCACGAAGTTTGTAACACCCAGAAGGAAGGGTCGGAAACCCTATAAAGTACGTATATAAACGATCAGTATGTCGAGCTGAGTCGATTTAGCCATGTCCGTCTGTCTGTCTGTCTGTCTGTATATATACGAACTAGTGCCTCAGTTTTTAAGATATCGTTTTGAAATTTTGCAAACGTCATTTTCTCTTCAGGAAGCTGCTCATTGGTCGGAACTGCCGATATCGGACCACTATATCATATAGCTGCCAAACAAACGATCACATTTCACAATGTATTTTCACAAAAGTTGGCACAGATTATTTTGTAATCTCCGAAGAAATTGTTCAGATCGGTTAACTATATCATATAGCTGCCATACAAACTGAATGATCGGAATCAAGAGCTTGTATGAATAAGTTTCGCATTTGACGTGGTATCGTCACGAAATGTGGCATCGATTACTGCATAAGGTAACAATATAATCTTCAAAAAAATTGTTCAGAACGGATTACTATATCATATAGCTTTCATGCAAACTGAACACATAGTTACTAACAGAAATGCACATGTGAAGGGTGTTTAGCTTCGGTGCAACCGAAGTTAACGGTTTTTCTTGTTTTTGTCCTTAAAACGCTAAACAAAATCTGTGCAATATACAATAGACCAAAGGTCGCGGGCAAACTCCATGCAATAATCTAAGATAAACAACTGTAAAGTGGCTCAGGGGATATCAGTAGAAATTGGTACCTGTGTGCTAAAAACTTTCAGAAAATAAAAGGTTTCATGTACATGTATCCAAAGACCTAAGGACGGTTCCGTTAAAATTTACTAATAATCCGATAAATCAATAAATAAATACGTCAGAGACATTATACTTTACACCTGCGTTGATAAAACTAATTTTATAGGATCCGTGGATAAAATTGGACGATAGGCGCCCACATTTCGGAGAAAAGTTATATTTCGGAACCTACTCCGTATCGACCAAATTCAGTATATAATATAACCTTTACATTCCTCTTTCCCAGTGCGAGCAAACGAAATCGGACTACAACCAAACCTATGTACTTCCCCTATAACCCAATTTTAATATCTACCTTACCCTTTCTAAAATGCAAACTTTGCTCGAGTATTGTGCTTAAAATATGGCACCGTATAAAAAAAAAATTTTTCCAAATCGGACCAAAACTATTCAAGTTTTCAGATTAATAATATGTGGATCAAAGTTCCAATTGCGAATTTTTTATTGAAAATATCGGCCAATCTGTGGAATATGTTTTAGAAATTCATAGATCATAATTTATATAATACAATAAATGTATAATACCTAGTATGCCTGTGTGTCAAAACTGCGGTGAATTTTGTAGATATTTTCGAATTTCCAGTTGGCTTCATACAACATATATGGTACATATATTGGATGTATGTACATCTTTGCGCCCTTCTAACAAAAAAGTATCTTATCTCTTTAATTGTTGAAGGTATAATATCTTAGTTAATCCGGTGCGTTGGGATATTCTTTGTATTTGCATATGTATGTATACATGACGTGTAAACTTGGAGAGCACTAAATAATGGTAATTACTTTAAGCCTGAGTGTGTGTCGACAGTTTTGTTGTATTTTCGACACTTTTGTTGTATTTTCGACACTTTTTCTGGTTTTTGTTTTGGGATTTTCACGCCTTTTTTCTGTGCATTTTCTATGGTAGAGGCGGCAGCAGCTTGGAATGAATGGCCAATGGCCGCACTAGTTACTTAGCCTGTCCATTTATTATTTGCAGCGCGTTCAGCGATGTTGATGAATGGAACGATGTGTGCATTTAAAATGCTTGAAAGAGTGGTGTTGGCAGATGGTTGAGCACATGTAACCTATCCAAAAATAGACGAGTGTTATGTGAACAAAGGAGTTATGAGGCGTTATGTATGGTTTCTCAATAAAACAAAACATAAACAATTGCACTCAAAATATATCTACATGCCCATTCGGCGGATTTACATAAGTATCTTTAAGTTAACGGTGTAGGAAACAAAGTTATAGGCTTTTCAAATTAAAAGGATTGCTTCGGTCTCGATCTCTCGGTTCTTGGGACATAAAAACGTATTTAATATTTCTTAAGCTTTAAATTATTAAATAATGGTGTAGACCCAAAATAAAAAGTCCATGAATACCACTTTTCAAACGGGAATTTTGTTCAGCGAGTAGGCTTACTTTTGTCGCCTTTGGAGTTATGATTCACAAGCCACTATTGAAACGCCGTTACAACCTCAAAAAGTGACTTTAGGTAAGCTATATTGGTAGAAGGTATGATTTATTCCGAATTCTTCAAAAATTAAACCCGGTATAAAATTCATGATTTTTTCTTGCCTGAATTGGAAGTTGTTGACCTCAATAATCAATTTATTGAAGAAAACTTTCGGTGAGCGAGTTTATAGCGATTTATTTGCATTTCTGCACCGACATGTGTACTCTTCATTGGTATTCTTAAGACTAACTTGTTACATAGGTCTTACTGCTACTTATACTAACTACTTATTACTAATTGATAATTTGTTTCTTTCTTCTTTACTGACGTAGAAACCGCTTACTTCCGCGGTTATAGCCGATTTAATAACAGCCCACCAGTCGTTTCTTCTTTTCACAAGGTGGCGCCAATTGGAGATTCCAAGTGAAGCTAGGTCTTTCTCCACCTGGTCCCTCAAACGGTGTGGAAGACTTCCTCTTCCTCTGGTTCCCCCGGCGGGTACTGCGTCGAATACTTTCAGAGCTGGAGTGTTTTCGTCCATTCGGAAAACATGACCTAGCCAGCGTAACCGCTATTTTTTAATTCGCTGAACTATGTCAATGTAGTTGTATATCTCGTACAGCTCATCGTTCCATCGAATACGATATTCGCCGTGGCCAATACGCAAAGGACCATATATCTTTCGCAGAACCTTTCTCTCGAAAACTCATCAGATGTTCTCATCGTCCATGCCTCCGCACCATATAGCAGGACTTATAGAGTTTTGTTTTTGTTCGTCGAGAGAGGACTTTACTTCTCAAATGCCTACTTAGTCCGAAGTAGCACCTGTTGGCAAGTTGGATTTCTAGGCTGATAATCTGTTTGTGTTATTGCTGACATACGGCCGTAATTGCTGCAAAACGTGGTTGAAAATTGAGTCTCTCATCTGGAATTTATTCAAACCAGCCCGGTAGTTGCGTTACATTAAGGCAAGCCCTTATATTTATTATATACATAGTTAAATTCTGTGCCATAACATAAAATTATATGAGGTGTTTTATTCTTGAAGTAACACTATGTCTGAGTGTTTATATAAAATATGGGTATACAAATATCTATGTATGTTGTTGTATTGAACCAATTGAAAATAAATATTTTATCATAAGATTTATGAGTGAAAATGCTGACAACTGAAATAACTGAACAATTACAAATAACAAGTAGAGTTACTTTTTTCAAAAGCCTTTTTTTACAGATTACGCATGTGTCATGTCAAGCTGTCATGTTATTTGAAGAAAATGTAGCAGCCCACTATGGTCGGAAATTTCATTTCGTTAGCCAAAAGTCAAAATGTTTGCAGTCCCGAAATATGTTGTTGTTTCTGAAATCTAGTAGTCAACGCTCCACAACAACCAAAAAATTAATTTTGTTGTTGTAATATGCAATTCACCGTTATTCGGTGAGTCATCGAAGTTGAATTTGTTTGCTTCATTTGTAATCATAATTACGTTCGGTGTTTTATAGTGCTTACTTCAATTGCTTGTTAAAGCTGAAAACAAAGCGTGTTAAATAAAAGTTTAAATGGAACACAAAGGTGATGGTAAGTTTATTAATTTTGTAAAATATAATACTCAAAAGTTGGATACTCTAAAAAATAAAATAACTTTTTCCAAAAGTCTTTAACATTTTGGAATTTATTTTATTTTTTAAGTTTGAGTAAGCTTAACACATTTTGTTTAGGAGTGTTAAGCATAAGATTAAAAACCAAAATTACTTTGAAGTGTTTAGTTTTTGAAAAAGTTTATCTCGATTTGCGGTTTTTTGCGGTTTTTGAGTAAATTTTTTTTTCAGTCGTCATTTGTTTACAGAATTCAGCAGTTTTTGATATTTGGTTGACCAAGCAGAATAAAGGAAAAAATAAGGACGCACTAATAAATTATTTTATACAAAAATGTGGAGCCGATAATATTTCAGATGAATATTATAAGTATTTAACAAAACAAAAAAAACACGAATGCTTAACAATAATTTGTCTGCAAAGTGGGAAAAGTGTCATAGAAGATTAGATGATTTTAAAATTAAATATTCTGGCTGGCTTTGTTCAGAAACTGTAATAAACAGGCAAATAAATTTAGAAAACACTTCCACAGAGACTCAATGCACAGTAGAACTAAGCCCAGATGAAAAATTGTATCACTGACTGGACGCCCGCAACTTAAGTACTCTGAGAAATCTAAACGAAGTAAGAGAAGACAAGCAGCAAACCTCTCGATGTCAGAACACAACGAAACAAATCTGTTAGTTCAAGCAGCATCAATTTCGGGTCGAAAAGAAAGACAAGTAGATTTGGCAGTTGTTTTAAAAGAAACCATCGAAAGTCCATCAAAACTATCCAAGATTAGGAAGCTATATGTCGATGATGTAAAAGCACCTATTGTAATGTCTGATGAGGAAGCGTTAGCATTTCTTCTCGAAAAAAATTTTTCGAAGAGAAAACACTGCTCCATCCGGACTTGTAGCAAGGAACGTAACGCTAATATTTATCCACCCTATGATAATATATTAGCAATAAAAAGTAAGTGCAGACCCGATGGTGGTTCCTTTACAAATGCTTTTAAACCATACGGCTAAAAGAATTATAGAAATGCAAAAAGAAGTATTAGCGACAATTACGGGTAACTTCATATCAACGGAAATGATATTTAGCTCCGGTTTTGACAGCAGCTCTGGTCAATCTCAATATAAGCAATCTTTCCTTGATCAAAGTACATCACGAAATGCTGATTCATGTCTTTTGGCCACAACAGTGATTCCCTTGAGAGTCTTGAGTAGCGCGGGAGCCCCGATTTGGAATAATTGTTTTCCGCAGTCCACAAGATTTTGTCGGCCTTTAAAATTAGAATACACGAGTGAAACTAAGGAAGTGATAACAAGAGAAGCTGCTGACTTAAATAAACAAATTCAAGAGCTTGAAAACTTACGTGTTGAAATCGAAGCTGGTAAGATAATCGAAATAACGTTCAGAGTGTTTTTAACTGTTATAAATGGAAAAGTTTTGAATGTTTTAACCGATACAAAATCAAATCAAAAATGTCCAATATGCCATGGAACCCAAACTGACTTTGTAAAGTCACAGATTATAACAGTGTAAAATATCACCCTATCGATGGAAATCTAAAGTACGGAATTAGTCCACTGCACTCCTGGATTAGATTTTTTGAGTTCGTACTACATTTAGGATGCAGGATGGAAGTAAAGAAATGACAAATTAGATCGGACGAAGATAAAGATGCAATTAAGATAAGAAAGGGTATATCCGGAATGAGTTGTGGAAAGAACTAAGTCTTCATGTAGATGTTCCGAAAGCAGGTGGTGGTTCCACAAATGACGGCAACACGAAGAGCGCGAAGAGCATTTACGGAATACGATAAATTTTCGAAAATTTTAGGAGTAGACACTGAATTAATATTTGGAATGAGAATAATATTAATATGTTTATCTTGTCAATTTTCCCTAAATTTGGATAAATTTGAGGAGTATTGCTATCAAACTGGTTAATTATATCAAAGCAAGTACCCCTGGTTGCCAATGCCTCCCACAGTACATAAAGTTATAGTTCACTCAAAGCAAATAATGCAGAATACACCACTTCCTGTTGGTTACTTCGGAGAGGATGCAGCTGAGTCACGAAACAAAATATATAAAAGCGACAGACTGCACCATGCACGTAAGACTAGCCGCATTGATAATCTTTTCGATGTGTTTCATAGAGCTCTTGACACATCGGATCCATTAATTTCATCTCTTCGCTTAAATACACGTGTGCGCCAAAGGAAGCGTTTAACGCTGCCACTAGAAGTAAAGGAATTATTGTATTGTGAGGATATCGGTGAAACATGTGCGACTRAGAATTTAGAAAATATGGATGACGACGAGGGCGACGAGGACGATTATCCAGAAGAACTTGAACAGGAAAATACATTTTTGGATAATGAATTGTATTTAAATTAAGGAGTTTAGTAAAATTTTAATATTTTCGTAAATACGTGTGTAAATTATATTTTCAATTTCCAGAAACAACATATTTACTCGTAAGTATCGCATATTTTCTCATTTAGAACTAAAAAAAATAAAAAATAAATAATTTTAATTCTAAATGTTGATAATTAAAAAAAAAATAATTATTTTATGCAAAAACACTTAAATTATACTGCAACTTCAAATTCCAGTTAAAAATTCCGTTATTTTAAATTTTAATAGTTTTGGCCAAGAAAAGTGATGTTTCCGACCATAGTGCGATATAGAGCTATGGTGCACAACTCTGGGAATGTACTAACGCAAACAAAACAATGTACCAAGGCTAATTGTCAAAGCACCTTGGTTGTTCTAGGTGTACACTTGGATGCAGAAATATAAAAAATTGCAGCAGCACATAGTGCAAGATTTGTACAGCATTACAAAAATTATACTCGATGGAATTTCCATTATATATATAACATATGTATATATGTACATACATATATATTTGAAATAGAAAAGAAGTGCACGAGTAAATCAGTGTTTAGGGGATGATATACAAACGGAATCATTACGGCTATTTTCTGCTAATTCGAACGTTCATAAACATCTTACAAGCTGATCGCTAGTGATTCAAAGTGGTTCTCTCTCGCTGATTTGAACGTAAACGGTTCGATTCCTGTACATGAATCGCACTGAGAGAATCAGACAGAGTAACGGATCAATACTCGATTATGAACAAAAATTTATTACTCGTTGCAGTTCTTTGATGGGTTTGGTCGAATAGAGGAGCTTGTCCATATTAATATGGATATAAAACTGTTTTCACGCTATATAATGTAACAAAAAATTGTTCAAACGAATTAGTGAAGTGTTAGTGGACATAAAAATGCAAAATAAATATAAGTGTAAAACTAATTTTAAATCGAAAAAATACGTACTTCAAATAATGGTAGTTTTCATCTATATTCTTGATCTGGAGAACCTCCTCTAATACTAAAATTGTTCATTTGTACGTCCAAGACATTTGTTCGTATGCAGGATATCTCAAATTGTTTAAAATTAAAAAAACAATAGTGTTTTATAATGAATAAAAGTGAACATAGGTGGAATAGATAAAATAATATTGGTTTCATACAGTTCTATTTTTTTAAGCTTGTCTCAAGCAAATGAGGAGTGCCTTTTCAAAAGAGGATATTAACATTTTTTTTTTAACTATTTATGCAGTATTGTCTTTAGTGCTAAAATACACAACTTGTTTACTTGGATGTTGATCTCAAGAAGATAGTTCCCAAGTAAAAAAAGTTTTAATTGTCAGTCCCAAACAGAAATACTACTATTGGGTAAATCAGAACATATTTCCTTCATAACGTTTTTTCATTTTAGAAAAATAAATTAAGATGTAATTATTCTCTTTTGAAAAGACACCTCATTACGACAGTTTCGTTGGAGGCCTATCTCTATGCACCGATTTATGGCAAAGACTTCTGCCTGAAAAATGCTCGGAAAACTTCCCATAGGTATGGAGAGCTTAGTGCCTGATCCTGCGATCCTTGCACCGATTCCCTCGAACGTTTTCGTGCAATCAGTGTACCACTTGATCGTACTATTCATCAGGAGCAGCACGAGAATGGAGTCGTTCCACTCATCCTTGCTACTAAGGGTAACCTTGAACGTCTTCGCAAAGTTAACCCTTTTGGTAATGCTGTCCCTTGGGAGAAGGGTCAATGGTATAGTGCCACTTATCTCTTTCATCCTCTGGGACTAGATTACCTTACCTTTGCCACACTCTTCTGCGATCATTTGCAGAAGTGTGTGCGCTTGGCTACCTGACCAGTCATTAAATGAGCGATGTGAATTTAAGTATGACTTTAAGTGCTGCCGTCGAGAACGAAACGATGGTCGTCTTAGAGGGGTTGATGTTCAACTCAAACCCAGATTTAAGCCTCGTATAGTATAGTATGTCGCAGAGAGTAACCTCAAATTTACCTCTGGAGCCCACTGTCAGTTATCAATCCACGACAAGACTCCTTAGCAGGGAGGATAGCACGCCTCCCTGTGGGTAGCCTTTTGTGGTGCCAATACGAATTCTCTAACTGTGATTTCAGAAATTCTGGTGCGCAGTACGGCCTCTATCTATCTGCGCACCGGTGCTGCCACATTTTTCTTCTCCAGTGCCTTGGCTATGCTCTTGTAAGACGTGTTGTCGAAAGCACCTTCGATGTCTAGGGAGGCGCAAAGCATCACTTCCCCTCCCTCCAACAAACTTTCTATATTTGAGGTTTCTTTTATAGAGCAGTATTGGTTGATCTGTCTGTTCTGTATTCATGATCTACGATCTTTTCCATAATTTTTAGTAAGAAGGAAGTTAGACTAATTGGTCTGAAAGATTTAGCCAGTGAATAGTCCTTCCTTTCTACTTTAGATATGAAGATCACATTCGCTGTCCTTCATATTTCGGGGATGTACGCTATTTTGACGCTATCCCTCATTAGCCGAACAAGATATAGCAGTAGACCCTGCGCCAAGGAAGCTAAGTTTCCGCTTAGCTCCTGTACCACCTTTAACTGCAGCTCCGATGATGCCAATATCCATCTCATTGTCGTAGTCGTTGTCCTGGTCCGTTGCCTTATTGTGTTTTGAATTGTGGGTTCTGAATTGGATTTGTCGCACATATTTTTCTTACAACCCTGTCTCAACACGATGAGCTATCGGGTCTACGTTACTGAAGGGTAACTTAGGATCCGCCACGTCAGATCCCCATGCCACGGTAAAGGCACAGTTACTTCCCAATTCGGCTCGGTTTTGGGAAGGCTCCGTCGGAATACAGCCGAATTAACCTCCTGGCTGCAAATCCTCCAGTGGACACGGTAGTCGCATAACTGCCTGGATTAGGAAGTGGTAACTCTTGGTCGCCGCACACACGCAGCTTCTTATAAAAATGCATTGTAGTTAAGCCCCTACACCACGACAAGGTGCCTACCATTTGCAGAGGAAAAATAAGATAATTTTAATATATTAACTAGCAGTCCGTTCCGGCTTCACACGGGTATTCAGCAATCATTTCAAAAGTTATAATTTTGTATACTCTCTCCCACACATACTTTCTCGTTTGTTTTTTGGGATCATTAAAAATTAGTTAAATGAAGGAAATACGGACATGAAAGTAAATTTTTTGTATATAATTTTTTGTTTTAATTTTTGAAAAATAATTTTTTGAGTCAATGCTTCCCAGTAAACGATATTTGCTATTAATTTTTTTTGTGAAAGCCATATAAATTAATTTACAGAACCTCCGACCAATAAAATAACATACAATTGGCCATGAGTAAATGGTGGCAGTCCAGAATCGTTTAATGAATTTAAAAACTCCTGGGGATAATGGACTGCGTCTTTAGAAAAATAAAATTGGGAAAAATAAAAATTGGAATAACTTATTAACGAAATACAAAGAAATAGATAAAAGTGCTACATTAGAAACAAATCCCAAGAAATGTTCCATTTGCCTGTCGCACACGTTCACTGTGTGAAGAATCGATTTCATACATATCGAACGCACATGTGAGTATTGTTGCCCTTTTGCACGTTTGATAACAGATACCCGTCTCCTCATTATCTGATAAATATTATAATGAGTTATTTTCAAAATAGGAGATTGATATACGAGACGGACGAGGGCACTCAGAGCTATACTATCTCCAGTGGAGTACCGCAAGGCTCGGTTTTAGGCCCGCTGCTATGGAATCTGATGTACGACGGGGTGTTAAGAATA
>NW_017537174.1:67470-75499 GCF_001853355.1 Bactrocera latifrons
CCGGATGTCTGTCTGTCCGTCCGTCTGTCCGTGCAAGCTGTAACTTGAGTAAAAATTGAGATATCATGATGAAACTTGGTACACGTATTTCTTGTCTCAAGTTTGAATATGGGCAAAATCGGCCCACTGCCACGCCCACAAAATGGCGAAAACCGAAAACCTATAAAGTGTCATAACTAAGCCATAAATAAGGATATTAAAGTGAAATGTGGTGAATAGTGAAAGGAATTGAATTAGGGAGGGGCATATTTGGACGTAATATTTTTGGAAAAGTGGGCGTGTCCCCGCCCCCTACTAAGTTTTTTGTATATATCTCGGAAATTACTACAGCTATGTCAACCAAACTCTACAGAGTTGTTTCAGTCAGGCGTTTCCATACACAGTTCAAAAATGGAAGAAATCGGATAATAACCACGCCCACCTCCCATACAAAGGTTATTTTGAAAATCACTAAAGGTGCGTTAACCGACTAATAAAAAACGTCAGAAACACTAAATTTTACAGAAGAAAAGGCAGAAGGAAGCTGCACCCGGCTTTTTTTTAAATTGAAAATGGGCGTGGCGTCGCCCACTAATGGACCAAAAACCATATCTCAGGAATTACTCGACCGATTTCAATGAAATAATATTTTCTTAACACCCTGATAACATGTACGAAATATGGGTGAAATCGGTTCACAACCACGCCTTCTTCCAATATAACGCTAGTTAGAATTCGATCTGATGCCTTCTCTGTATAATATATATATTAAGAACCAATGATGATGGCGGAATAAAACTTTACACAAATACGATATTTGAGTTGAAGTATGCCTTGTGGAAAAATTGTCGTGATCGGAGTATAACTTTTCAAAGTCCCTGATATCGAACACGAAGAACTCAGTGCCTAATCTAACCGAACCTAATTTTTCACCGAAAATTTCGGTAAATCTCTCAGATATTTTCATGTAATTCAGAGGGCATCATTTTTATACTCTCGCAATAAAGGTGCTAATAACGGTATATATCGTCAGATATATGGTTACATATACCAAAGTGATCAGGGTGACGAGTAGAGTTGAAATCCGGATGTCTGTCTATCCGCCCGTGCAAGCAGTAACTTGAGTAAAAATTGAGAAATCTTGATGAAAGAAATCTCGATTATGACTTTATCGTGCGAGAGTATAAAATGTTCGGTGGCACCCGAACTTAGCCCTTCCTTACTTGTTTTAATTTGTTAAAGATATTTTATTATATAGAACGAAAAAAATCAATTCTGCTTTTTGTATTAATTATTCCGTACAGAGACCTTTTAGGTTTTAGATTGTATTTTTTTCAACAATTTTGGATCATTTTATACAAACAGATTTCTTGAATAACTCGTTAAAACTTAAATTTTGTATTGAGAATTGTGTATATTCAGTATTTATGTATTAATTTATCCTCAAACATTTCAAAGCACTTCATCTTAAGTTTTCACCAAAATAAATTCAAACCACTTATTTTTTCGACGGTCCCACGAGGTGTGCCCTTTAGAAATAGCTTTCGTCGACACATTATTTCCGCCATATAATAGCAATACTCAGCAGACGCCAACGCGTAACAATCTAACTGTTAATGGTTGTATTGTATTCATTGAAGTGTAATTGTTATATTTGTTTAAGTGCCATGTAGAGATATTCACTAATCAACTCAAAACAAAAAAAAAAATATATATATATATATTAATAACTAACAAGGAAGAAGGAATAGCACTTGCGATGCTGGAGCAGTACTTTGGTTGCATAGAAGCTACGTATAATACCCTTCGCAAATAAAAAAGATTTCTTACAAGCATTTGATTCCAATCAATCAGTTGTGATAGAGATCCGATATCGAAGGTTTCGACCAATGAGCAACTTTCTGGAGAGAAAGAGAAAAAAGTTTTATTTCTTTGTTTTAAATTTTCCCTGCTGGGGTATTATACTTTGGAAAGGTGTGTATATAAGCGCTTATGCCTACGTAAATAGCTTTCAGAGGTGATTTTATAAAGCTAATTATCCGAAGTAGTTGTCCATGTATTGGCTTTGTTACGGCTTTCAACCGTAAAGAAACAGAGCATTACTTGGCTCTTCTCATAAATCAATTGACAACAACAAAAACATTAAATTTTTTATCAAATAGCTTTTTAATCATCGTTTGAAGCTGCTTACATAGCTACTCATGCACTTTGTACTTATTGCCCTTGGCGACAACAAAAATTACCAGCAAATTGGCGAATTTTCATTAAATTTTTTACATCGCAAAATACGCTGCTGCCGTATATGACTTACATATTCACGTGCTGCAGTTTTGCTGTCACATTTATTCATTCTCTGCCGCTTATATATATATAAATATATGTACATACATATTTGTTATTTTTAGAGTGCTATCGGTTGTCAATTCCGCTTTCTCTCTTCCGCGCCTGCTTGTGTCTTGCGGCTTTTGTGTGCCAACCTAAGTGTGGTATTTATGTACGCCGCATGATTTCTCTTTTTGTGTGTAAATATATTTGTATATTTTGAGTATTTAGTTCAATTTTGACAGTTTAAGAGGGTTAATTTGGCAAACGCTGCGATTGATTTATAAATGATGGACACTGCAAATGAAGCTATCCAACTTGGAGTGAAACCGAAGTTTGCATACTCAGCTTCTGCGGTAAAGGTAATGTCTTGAGCAACTTCTTAGAGGAGATTATTTATATTTCATATACTTTCTGATTTTTTTTTTTTTAATCTGCAGCTCGTCTTATTTTTAATCTCCTTTATGGAACTGAATTTCCAGGATCAAAGCCACGGAAATACCTTTAAGGGCATAAGATTTGTAAGTTATATGTGGTCTAGGGCCTGTTTGCTTCCGTTTCCATATTAGGCATAAAGACGCACCTTTAATAAAACGGCATCTTAAATTTTATCAAAATTTATCACATAGTTGCCGATATATGTGTTAAAAAGTTAACTGAGACCTCGAATATCTTTCTATTAGGTACATGGGGGCTAAGGGAAGTATTGACCCGATTCAATCCCTTCTCTCACATACCGGTACTTCAAAATGTTCCTCCGAATTTCTATAATATATTCCACAGATTTACCAACATTTTCATATATACGGTAGCTGGCGACTTGAATACGGACAATTCTTGATCATAAATTATTATGCTGTGATTAAATTGAGAGTTGAATATTTAATTTAAACTTCGCGTGTTTTTCGAAACGGAAATTTTTTTTCTGTAAGTTGGTAGCTGTTAGTCACATCTGTGTTAGATTTGACTTCAAAATATTCATCAGTATTTGAGATACGCGTCGTTTTGTGAAGCTCTAAAAGTGAATTCTTCGATTTTTACTATGTCTGAACTTATTGAAAAAAAGTGCGATAATGCACCATCCCATACTGTATTGGTTATTGTGGGCGAGTTCATGACCCGATTTCTGAAATTTTTATAGTGTCGTTTGGGGTGCTTACGTGGTTCGCCTGAGAGAATTTGGACATTGTACCTTAAGATGTTTAGAACATATGTATGTACATTAAACCCCCTAGCGACGGATTCAAGACCATTCTTTCAATTTTTTATAAAGCTATATTGCTTCATCCCGGAGGTAAACTTCAATGTAAGTATCTGCCACATTTAATTATTGATTTATCGCACTTTTAATAGGTTTTAACAAAACCGTTATAAGGGAAGGGGTGGTTATCATCAGATTTCACATACATATTTGTATGCTGCCGCAAGTAAAATAATTTTCTTGTTATACATAGCACACTTACTTCTCATATACATACTGTAAACTTGGGTGATTTTGCTTGAATCCGTTCACCTCGAACCTAATAGAGTGCGACATCACCCTCACCATTTAAAAGCTTGCAAACCACAACTGCTCCTAATTATTGCGATTCGTTGTACCAATTTAAAGTTTGGTGCCTTAATTTGTTATGGCAAATATCTTATATATCTCTTATATATATCTCTTATATATTTGAATAAACTTATATCAATGCATCTCGATCAGGTTTATGCGATTTAGGATGCTAAAGTATGTTTTGAGCTAAAAAGAAAGTATGTATAACCTTCTCATCCATCAATGTATACCTTGGTTTACTTCACTATATAGCCTTTACGCTTTTATACGCTCATCACAGATTCGCATATTTTCATTTTTTTTAAGAAATCCGTACTTACTTATTTCCATACACCGAGGTGTCTACTTCAAAAAAATGCGGGGTTACATATTTCCTAATTCAGATTGCGTGAAGGATAAAGCTTTTCGAAACCATTAGCTTTATTTGTGGTGAAAGAGCCACAAATGGATGGCAATTATGCCAAAATATTTACGTAGATTTATTTTATTTCACTCTTTCACAAATTGTTGATACGACAGGCAACAAAACTAACTTAGCTGTTTGTTTTGCCGTCGTCAACTGGGCGTATCTAAGCTGTTCAAATTTTCGAGCGATTGTTAAATTGTCACACTAAGCCCCACACTGCGCATTCCCCTCACACTATTTGGTCATTCGTGCATTCCTAGCCGTTGTCATTTCCCCATCACTTGGCACTTTCTCAGTCTGTCAATATTGACATTTCATATTTGCACAAATGAAAAGGAAATCAATTTCACTTCACCTGTCGGAGTTTTTACATTCAACCTACATATTTAAGGCCACACCGTGGTTGCTTTTTTATATTTTCGTCGGACTGTTGGCTTGTTGCTTCATTGCGTTGCTACATCGTTGTCATTTATTTATACTTAGACACAGCTATGGCACCCCCAAGCAGGCAAAGTTGAACGTATTCAAACAATGGATACCTCGTTTATTAGCCCACTTTCATGTCTTAAAATACTAAAATATTAGGGTATTAAGGTGTAATAAACACAAATAAAAAGTATAATTTTTAAATATTTTTGTAGCTAACTACGATGTGCAGAGTAAAGTCAAATTATTTAGAGAAGAAAAAAAAATTAATACTAATATAATCGACAGTTAAATTGAGGAGTATTTGTAAAGTGGCATACAATGAAAAAAAAAAGGGTACAGCCATTTGTCTGCACTTGGGATGAACAACCGGCATGAACTCGCAAAAGATAGAGGCAACTGACGATTTTCTCTCAGCCCGAATCTCGGTTATGGTGCCAAAGAAGAAGAGAAGGATTTGTAAGGTATTTGAAACTCCAGAATGGAACTTGGCGGATCAAGTTTCTTAAGAGTCATATGGTGACCAAAAGCAGGTTAAATATCCAAGGATGTAAACTATAAACGCTATTAAGCGAAGTATTTTTTCAAGAAGCGAGAATCAAGATTTGAAACTTTTATCTTTTTGTACTTATAATAAGAAAAAACATAAAAGTGTAAGGCGGATGATTTTCACAACACAGTTAAGAGCTCATCTTTCTAGAGACTTTCTTAGGGGTGATTAAAAACCTATTATTTAGAGTTCCAAGCGATATAAATCGTTTTTTGAACAGTATTTGGCCTTGGTCGAGTTCCTCATTATGCCTAACATATGTCTGGGTTTGCATGGTGAACTGCTTTGCCTTCCGACAGTCAAATAAAAATATACTCTTGGTTTGTTCATCTGATGGTTGTCTAGTGGACGTATTTTTCTCTTAACGAAACAACTCTGTACCTAATTTGGATAAAATCGGACGAAAACTTGAACTAGCTCATACTCGTATATAACTAAATCAGAATTTTCAGAACATTTGGTTGACTTTACTCCTTATACTATATATCGATGATGGTATGTGAGGTACCTTAATGAAATTCAGAGAGCATTCTGTTAATTCTGTTAATAATATTGAGTAATAAATAAATAAAATGGAATCAATACTATGCCTTTCTGCCATACACCTACATATTAAACGATTTTTAAACTTTCGGTTGGCCTTATACCATATTTGGTATGTGTGTTGTTTTTTTTATTATTTCACATAGGTTGTGTAAAGAGCGGAACAATTGGCCTCATTGTTTGAAAGAACCGCTTCAGTTATGTATATTTATTATTTTATTCGTTAAAGCGTTTTGCATTTATGAGTTTATTAAACGCTTTGCAGTTTCTGATTCAATAAAACTTCGACAGCCCTCTACTGCACATACAAGTACAGATCGTATGTGGGTATGTAGCCTGAAATCACTTTCCCTTAGCCAGCGTGTCAATTGCTGAGACTTGACAATACTGGATGCTCTCACGCTGCGATGGCATGACTGCATACTACGCATTTATGGGTTGAGTAATCACAACAAAAAAAAAATAACAATTATGGCAGTGAAAGAAAGAAAACAATCAGGCGCATGAGTGGCTCAACATGCGTACGAGGCAGAATGAAGAGAAAAGACTAACGGAAAGAATGCCAATTTATCGGTTGGTAAGCCTGAAAACTTTTCTACCCGTTATTATTGTTATTTTTTTGGTATGTGAATAGCATCTTTGTGTGGAGCGGTTGGCTGGGTAATTTTAACAAGTGCGACACGCCTGCGCGGCGGCACAGTTTCAACGCATACCTTTAAAGACACCGACTAGCATAGGCATCGTACTCGTGTTTGCTGCGGCATTTTTGGCTGAAAGTGAAATTGATGACACAAAAAGGCAAGCAAAAGTCAACAGAAGTGGAAGATGACGACAATCGCAACGCAGTGAAGTAATAAGAAAAGTGAATTTCAAAGTCGGCCACGGCGAAAGGAACTGGCGCGCCGCCGCCGCTGCTTGTTACTTGCGCACACCGCTGCGCCAGCGACGAATGCCAGCAAAAGCGGTTGCGCACAGTTAGGTAATCGGCCGCGCCATCGCAGATACAAAATCGCAGACGGAGATAGGGAAGAGACAGCAGAAATTTGGATGGGTGCGCTGGTCAACGCGCGTAGTTGGCATTTTATGCACTTGCTTGTAACAAACACGCGCATGTCTGGCTATATGTTAATTGCTAATGCATGACAATTTCGATTTCGTTAGCGGCAGCCAAACAATAGTAAAGAAAAAACTAAACAAAGCGTAACAAAATATTTCACTTACGCATTTCAAAGCCAACAAATCAGGTGGCGGTGCACAGTGCCAAAAACAAAACGACAACGATAAAAATTGTTTTTATAAACATATCCACGCGAATACAAAACTAAGCAGCGCTTTGCTTTGCTACAGCGTATATCCATTCGTAAGTATGCGCATGGGCTGCGTAATTGGGACGCATTTACGCGCTTCCGCTACCCATCTATAATGTGTAATGTACGCAGACTTATTATGGCCGTTGACTGGCCAGCAACTTTCACTGGCAATGAAAAACCAAAAATTCGGGAAGCGATTCGCGACGGCGGCATTGTTAATTGCCAACATTGATAGGGCTACTTACAGTTGTTGCTGCTGTTGTTTGCTGATCATTGCTCTTTATCTCGATCCGGTACGCTCTTGCGGCCAAGCCATTCATCGAACGCCAATTTCAGCTCCTTACCCTTTATTGGCCGTTCATAGTCGTACCTACAGTCATGCGCTTTATTTTTGTTGTGCTTGTGAACTTGTTTACTTAATTGCTAAAGATTTTGGTACTTCAGTGAAAAGGATGAACACTTGAATGTGCTATCACTAAAAAATAACTGGAAAAAACGAAATAATGACAAGGACTTGCTATGCTTATGAGATCTCTGAGATTAGCCCCATTTTCTATAATATACGTATTTAACATAAAATTTATTGGGTCGTTCACTAAGTAATTTCATTTTTATACTCTCGCAACAAAATTGCTAAGGAGAGTATTATAGTTTTGTTCACATAACGGTTGTTTTTAAGTCCTAAAACTAAAAGAGTCAGATATAGGGTTATATATACCAAAGTGATCAGGGTGAGAGTAGAGTTGAAATCCGGACGTGTGTCCGTCGTCCGTTCGTCTGTCCATCCGTCTATCAGTGCAAGCTGTAACTTGAGTATCATGAGATATCATGATGAAACTAGGTACACGTATTTCTTGGCTCCATAAGAAGGTTAAGTTCGAAGATGGGCAAAATCGGCCCACTGCCACGCCCACAAAATGGCGGAAACCGAAAACCTA
>NW_017537174.1:76421-96918 GCF_001853355.1 Bactrocera latifrons
TAGGATACATTTTGCTATTTGTAAAAACATATCTTTAGAATTTAAAAATATAAGATTCAATTATTAAAATATATAATACTTATTACTTCTAAGTCAAACCTGTATAATCTTATTCATGTAAGAAATAAAATGTGTATTAACTTCGAAAAACGATTGTTTTTGCTTTTTTACATAGTCATTTTTTACATAGTATACAGTTAAAATAAATGAAAATACAATTCAATACTCAAAGTACACAAATCGATCTAATCTAATTAATTTTACAGCAAAATAAAAAAATATGTAAATGATGGATAATGAAATCTCGATTATCACTTTATCATGTGAGAGTATAAAATGTTCGGTGACACCCGAACTTAGTCCTTCCTTACTTGTTTTAGTGTAATTTAAATATAACTTTTTTATTGTTGGATGGATATTTCTTGATCCATGGCGTCTATGGATATATTAAATAAAGTATTACTATATTTGCTACTTAAGTTGAAATCAGTTATGAGTGATGCAATTTCTTTCCATACTTTTGAAGACTATTTTGTAATATGTTGCTAATTCGATATTTCACACCCCAGCGTTTATGGAGGGTTCGCCTCATATGAATGAAAGATTTCATGACTTTTGTTTTGAACATTGAATATCTGTGTGTACAAAATACTATTCGTTGAAACTCTCTCATTCACACATTTGAAACCGACTCTTTCGCATGTTTTTTACGAACAAGTGCAAATAAATTTAACCTGCACTGAAATCTATATGTGCACAAGCGTAATTTTCAATTATTTGATTATTTAATGATGGCGTAATGATTTGGGTCAGCATCTACGTAATAACAGATTCATCAATTTGTTCACTTCATCACATTATGCTAATCCCCCAACAACATTACAAACAATTTGCGCATAAATCTCTGGTACTACTAAGCTATTTTCATCGGTGTATATTTTTAGGAATGGTTGCCGTACACGTGAACCACTAAACCTTTCCGCAGCCCTGCATCCCTCAGCGCTCATATAATGTGGTTTCGCAAATATTGCCCAAACAATTTTAATTATTCAACAATACTTTTTCCGTTTATTCGATTTTTGTATTTAAAAACATCAGTGGTTCATTCATTCTTATTGTGCGGATTTAATTCGTTTTTTTATAAGTTTGTCACGAAGTTTGTAACACCCAGAAGGAAGGGTCGGAGACCCTATAAAGTATATAAGTTATTTTACTCCGACAGTTGCCTGTTCGATAAATAAATAAATAAATTATTTAAAATTTCTATTTCTTCTTTTTACAGTAGCGACGGTGTTGTCGACTGCCCGAAGTTATTTTGAAGTGAACTTAACACTTTGAGTTTCCTTCTAAAACTGTTTTATTTGAAAATTTGTAAGCTTACAGCTAGCCTACCATTCTTACCGTCGCAGTTGCCGTTAGCGTCGGTCTTTAATTGCTTCCATGAGCACTTCCCACGCTCATGTGCCATGCTCATGCATTGCACTGATCATCGAATTGCAACAGCTGACCAAACATTTAATTTGATTGCGGATGAAGTGAACGATGCAGATTTGGCAGCATGGGAACTGCAGTAACCTCAGTTTTTCAGATATCGATTTGAAATTTTGCAATTGTCATTTTCTCTTCAAGCATCTACTCACTTGTCGGAACTGCCGATATCGGACCACTTCAGCATATAGCTGCCATACAAACTGAATAATCGGAATCGAGTTCTTGTATGGAAAACTTTCACATTTGACTAGAAATATTCACGAAATTTGGCATGGATTACTGCTTAAGGTAACAATATACTCACCAAAAAAATTGTTCAGAACGAATTACTACAGCATATAGCTTTCATATAAACTGAACACAAAGTTACTAACAGAAATACACCTGAGAAGGGTATTTAGCCTCGGTGCAGCCGAAGTTAACGTTTTTTCTTGTTTTTTTTTTTTTTTTTTTTTTTAATTTTTATTGAGGACACGCTTGGTAATGTGATCCTTAAGTTATATTTCTTCTCTAGGCTATCGCTTAATCCTTAATATGCAAATTGTACATACCTTTAATCCTTCGTAATTCGATCAAATTAATCCGTACCGTATTGGTGCACCAAAGTAGACGTCATTAAAATTGACTGTTAAAAACTACCACAGCTTTCACAGATTGATGTATACCTAGTTGACCGTGAGTGTAAATTTGTCCAATAAATATTTTATTACAGGTAAATACAATAATGTTTATTTTAATTTAAAAAAATCATGTAATTGTTTGTAATTACTTGTTTAGCCTTTTCCTTATGTACCATATACATATGTATGTGTTGTACTTAATGTAGTGTTGTATTAATGTACGTTTGTTGAATGAATTTAGGATTAATGAAAAGAGGTATACACCAGTGGAAGTGAAGTGGAATGTAAGTTATATGAAGATTGTGTTTAAACTGAAAACGGAAATGTGTCCTATGTTGAAAAAAACTCCCAAATACATTGGAGAAACTAAATAAAAGACGCAATCCAAAAACTGCATCGTGTTAGAAATGAAGCCCAAACAGCTTAGATGTATTTTAAGGTGCAACGTATTAGCCAAACAGCTCAACCAAAAATTTGAGCTCGTCTAGTTTTAAATATATTTAAGATTTTATCACTTATCGTTTGGCTTTAAATAAGGAGATTCAAAAAGTAAAAAGTGTTTGTTTACATTAAAAGTAATACACCATGAATTACTGGAAGAAGATTCGATTAGTGATTCATTTTCAAAGAGATTTCTGCTGAGTTGCCTGAATGACTACTTTCAATATCTTTCTATGGAATCTCGTGTAGCGATAGGTGAGCAAATGTGTTATACCAAAGTTGGCCATTTCATAAAGCAAAACAAAAGCTACAAATTTAGATTTAAATATAATGCATTCATTAACATTTTTATTTGACGCATATGTACAAGTTTTTAATATATTTTGGAGTAGCGGCCCGGTACGTGCTTCGCTACGTACAAAGTGAAGTAATAAAAGAATTTTATTTTAACGTTAAATTCATTTATTTAAATAAAACAAATAAAGGCTGTACCGAAAAAAAACTGCACACTTTCAATTCAATATTTCTCATGAAGTAGCCGTTTGATCACATTGCGGTAAGTACCGTTAGAAAGCGTGATCAGTTCTGCTTCTAACGTTTCTTCTTTCTCCGTAATTTGTAATATCATTTTCGCGATGGGTCGAACCAAAAAGCATGTGCATAGGCAAATTGTGCACAACTACTGCATTGAAACAAGGATTTCATACAGAAAGCTAGCAAAACGATTTGAAGTTAGTTTAAATGGTGTAAAAAATATTATAATAAAGTTCAATGAAGACTGTTCTCTTAAAGCTTAGTATCCAGCTCTCAAGAAATGTAAAAACTTCATATGAAAAACGCTTAAGAAACAGTCAAGTAACTTTCCTGCGATAAATTTACTTGTGCTAGTATGCAACTCTAAAGTAATCTAGCACTAACTTTTAATACATTTTTTCAATAAAATGCGAATATGGCAAACCTGGTTTTGCGAAGAAACATCAAATCCACAATTGTTTCTTGAAGGAAATTCAAAGTAATCGTTAAATTCATCTTAAATTAGTTAAATTCAATATTATGAAGTATATTTCTTTTTGAAATGTTGTATAAAACTTACCAATCATCAACAACATTCTTTAAATCGCAATGAAAAAAGTTATATTACGACACACATACATACATACATATTACGCACAAAGTTTATTTTCTTTCGTTTATTCTCTCTTACTCTTCTATTGTGGATCATTCACAATGCGTAACCAGCCATCAAAATTACTTGAAGAAATAATGTATTTTTTTTCTTGAGCAATTACTTGAGAGCTGGATACCAACCTTAAAGATTTATCAAAAAGCGGGCGAAAAAACGCCCAAATCTTGAAGCAAAGGTATTGTGCTTAATAAACCAAAACAAATCAATGTCTGTGCGGGATTTGGCGAAAAAAGTTAAAACCAGTGTTACTATGATTCAAAGAGTGAAGCAAAGAAATAACTTAAAAACTTATAAAAAACAAAAGATTCCAAAACAAAAGTCAACGACAAATAAAGATAGGGAAAATAAGGCTATGGAAGTTGTACGAACGCTTGCTGAAAGATTCTGCTGAGTGTGTTATAATGGACGATGAAACATACGTAAAAATGGACTCAAGAACATTACCAGGTCCCCAATTCTATACAAAACCAAAAGATGCTACTGTCGACCAATCAGTGTCAACAATTGAAATAGAAAAATTTGGCGAGGAAATACTCATCTGGCAGGCTATATGCTCTTGCGGCCTTAAGACCACTCCATTTTCCACAAAGTGCCGACAATTATAAGTAGGCGTGTCTAAACCGTCGTCTAATACCATTTTATAAGAAACAGATCGTGTCAACAATATTTGGCCCGATTTAGCCACCGTGCACTACGCTCATTCTACATTGCCTTTGTTGAAGGATAACAATGTCAATTTTCTTAAAAAAGAGGAGAACCCTCCAAAGGCTCCAGAATTTCGCCCAATGGAGAAATCGTGGACAATTGTGAAAAGGAACTTGAAGAAGGATCATCGAGTTGCCGAAAACGTCAATGAATTAAAAAAAAAAAAAACTGGCTTAAAGCAAGTCGAGCCGTAACAAAAGAAGGTGTGCAGAATTTAATGAAGGGAATTAAATGAAAAAATCGGCAGAAATAAAGAGAATATTTCTTTACTAGTTTTAATTAAAAACTCTTCTGTTTGTTATAAAAGAAGTTACAAGCAAAAATTAATAAAATCCGTTACGTCACAAATATAAAATTGTGAGCAGTTTCTTTTCGGCACAGTCCTTATTTTATTAATTGCTAGCTATTTTAAAACTTAATTGTAATCATTTGAATAAAAATGGAAAATCAGTTGGAGTCATAGGAATACGCGGTATCAAAGAATCATTTGAAATTGTAGTTTCAATCAAATTTCGCACCAACTTTTTCACTGACAACAGCAACAGGTTGCAAGGGTATAAAAATTTTTGTAGCACGGAAAAATGTCATTTGAAACTATTAAGTATTATCAATCTGACTGTTGTAATTAATATCAGCAAGCATCATTTCAACCTAAATAGAATGACGTATTCGTAATCGCCGTGGTTTATTACGTGCCGTTCGACTGATTTTGTGCAAACTTCACATATGCCATCTGCTTAATAGTCGAAACAAAGGTTAAAGATTAGGTTTGCATAAGTGAGCCCTTTGCTTAAGTTTTAAATTACAACGAAAAGTGGCATTATTGCGTACAGCTTATGGGATTCCCAGTTTCTGAGCTACATATTTATATTAAAGTTGTAATTATATACCTTCATATCCTAATTGATTTATCTATTATATTACTATAACTGTTCATTAAATTCTACAATCATTATATCGGAATTATAGACCTCGTTCGCGTTGAAAAAGAGAAAATGTTACATTACAGATTTTATCACACTCTATAAGGTAGTAACTCAAAAGGCGTTTCGGCTGATCTCAGGCCACGAGCTACAGCTTGATGAACTATTCACGACCTAAGCTTTTATTTATGCTGCGAATACCCAAGAGCGACAGGGGAGGAGGCTTAAAAGACCTGAAACATCCTATAAATCTCCAGTGGCAAAGTAAATTAATCTTCTTCTTAATTGGCGTAGTCACCGCTTACGAACACCTGGGCAGGGCACAACAAACGGAAGCCGTTAGAAAAAAATCCCCAACTGCTAAGCTCATCCGGTGTTATAGAAGGCGGATACTGAACGACAAGCAAAACATTGGCTAGCTGTGAATAACCAATAAACAGCCTCTAACCAGGAGCACGGCGGGACCGTGGGAACCCTACAACATCAACAGGAATGAAAAAAATTAAAACAAATGAGAACAAAAAATTAAACCACCAGCAATGGACTAAATGCCTTCAACAGACAAAGCGCTCCCCACCACAGATGCGAGACGAGAGGGTAATCCAAACTGTCCGAACGGAAGAAATCATCTCTGCCATGCCTGAAGCAGCGAAAGGAAACAAGGAAACAGACAACAGGACCCCGGCAAACGACCGAAACTCCCCACGGTAAGAGTTCATTATAAAAATGAGAGCAAGAGAGTGTTGAGCTGCAATGCTAAGACAGAAGAGAAAAAAATGGGGTATCTGAGACAGACGAGTTCTTTGATGTTATCTTTAGCTTGCACCGGAACTGGATAAATGCAAAAAGGAATACAAGATGCACGAACTCAAATATGTCTTCAGACGCATGCAACGAACATGCTGAATCTCAACACCAGTAACAGCTCTTCCCAAACAGACTGCATCAAGCCCAGCTGGACAGGAGTACCGTATGACACGCAGAAAACAAAAACCGCCCTTAAACAATTCAAACCCCAGGCAACACTAGATGCGCAAAAGACGATAAGTTTCAGATGCAAAAACGGCTAAAAAGGCCAAAAGTACGGACAAAAGAACCAACAGAAGGTCGCTGCTTTGCTGATTTGCTTCAAAGCATACGACGAACGACGTCATGGTGGACCAACACAAAGTGGAAGTCCGGGCAATACAGAAAACAAAATAAGACAGTTCGTCTTCTCGAACTGAAAAAAGGCGTAAAACCAAAACCAGAGCTCCAAAATGCGTTTGGCAGCAGTTTACTCGGTAAAGGGTCTGATTCGAAACCTCAACTCAACTTCGAAGCAGACGAGGTAACAACAGTGATAACTAACGCTCCAAATAACTTCTAGTAAATTCGCGCATATGGGACGCTCACAGCTGACAGCGCAAACAGATTATATATTGTATTATACTCTTGAAACTTATCAGAATAAAAGCCAGGAAAATATTTTATGGTGTAAAACGTCAACCTGAGGATCGAAATTCAGGCAATATTATACTTGTATATGCATATACTATATATAACTCATACACTGACAGACACAAGACGAAAACTATTATACATACATATGTATGTAGTATATGTCAGTTGGGGTAGTATCGACCAATTATTATCTATTTTTACCTACATATACCACATACTTTTAACAGGTCACATACTCGTATAGAGTAGAGTCAGCCGCATGTTCGAAAAGTTTTCCCTCAAATTAATCTATTTTAGGCACAAAGATACACTGTTATGAGTAAAACTCGTTCTATAATTTTTAATGAGATAACTCAAATATTGACCGATATATAAAGCATAAAGTCACCCGGATGTTCGAAAATAGTTATATTAGGTATATGGGGGCTCACAGAAATACTGACCTACTTCAAGCCGTTTTTAACATACAGACATACCATAATAAGAGAAGGATTATCCCTGAATTTCATTTATATATCTCACACATTGACCGATATTTTCGATCGAAAGTCAACTATAGGTACCGGGATCCAAATATTAAACAAATTTTGTTAGATTTAAACAATTTTTGATAATAAGGTGGCATTGACTAAATGATTTGTGTACTGGGAAGTAAAAGAATCAAGTGGAATTTAACATTGTGCTAAATGGGAAGTTGGCGTTGTTATTGTCCGATTTCGCTGATAAACACAACGACACAAATATGAAAGAAATACCACATACCAAATTTAGTGGAAATCATTCGATAGGATCCCGAGATATGGGATTTCACCAAAACGTAGGAGGTGCCACGCCCATTGTACAATTTTTAGTCCGGTCTCTATAAAGCCTTGTCATACCATTATGGCAGAAAATTTTTTCATTTCTGGCGCATTTAGTTATTGATTTATCGCGCTTTTAGTAGTTTTAAACAGTAGCGTTATATAGAGAGTGAACGGGGTTTTCATCTGATTTCGTCCATTTTCCCACTATAGGTTGGTTTTTGTAACATTCCTGCGGAGCGAATTTAGCTGTTGTAGCTTTAGTGGTTTAGGAGACAAGTATATAAATTTAACTTATTAGAGGGCGGGGTCACGCCCACTTTTCCAAAACTTTTTCCCACAGGTGCCACTGGCTACTGCGATTCCCTGTGCCAAATATCTATCCTAATTTAGTAATTAGTTATGGCACTTTATAGGTTTTCGGTTAAAGGCGATTTGTGGGCATGACAGTGCTCCGATTACTCTCACCTACGAACTAGGACGGACGGACAGACAGACAGTCAATCGGATTTTAACTTTTCTTGTCAGGCTGTGGCCAAATTAAAAGATGAACTTCTAATTTATATTATATTTCGCGTGATTTTGGAATCGATAAATTTTTTTCCTCTTAGTTGGTAATACTCTCAATGACATCTTTGCTAAATTTCACGTCAAAATATTTATTAGTATTTTAGATACTCGTCGTTTTGTGAGGCTCTTAAAGTGAATTCTTCGATTTTTACTAAGTCTGAATTTATTGAACAAAGAAGTGCGATAATGCACCATCTCATATTGCATTGGTTATTTGTAATCATTTCGCCACATTTTCAACTAATATCGTACCACAACCAGCACATTCGCCTAATTTACCTTGGGCTTAGACTAAATTCCTTTCAATTTGATTACAGTACCGGTATAAACCAATATCTGCCTCGCTTAGTTTTAGATGGTACGTACAACCGTTAGGTGAACAAAACAATAATAATCGGTAGTAGGTGTTTTCAAGAGTATACAAAAAAGGTGGAACGGCTGCAAGGTGAAGCTCATGAACGAAATTAAAAAATTCTGAAACTCGGCATCGATGATTACCAAACAATATAAGAAAGCGGAAGACGAAAAATGGTTGAAAGATACAACTGCAAAAGCGAACAAGTAAGGAAAGACTAAGTTCGGGTATCACCGAACATTTTATACTCTCACATGATAAAGTGATAATCGAGATTTCATTATCCGTTATTTGCATATTTTTTAATTTGCTGTAAAATTAATTAGATTAGATCGATTTGTGTACTTTGAGTATTGAATTGTACTTTCACTTATCTTAACTCTATTGAGGACTATGTAAAAAAACAAAAACAATCGTTTTTCGAAGTTAATGTACATTTTATTTCTTACATGAATGAGATTATACAGGTTTGACTTAGAAGTAATAAGTATTATATATTTTAATAACTAAAAGATATGTATTTAAATTCTAAAGTTTTTACAAATAGCAAAATGTATCCTAAGTACATTTCATTTATTCTTAAAATATTTACTTCTACTTTATATTTATACAAATTCTTATATATTAACAAATTATACAAATTATTTAGGATTTCTTAGTTTAAATATTTATTTATTAATTCATAATGTCATATTTTTAACCTATTCTAATGCCCTTATGTGTGAAAAAGATACTATTGTAAATAGCCTTAGTCCGAAAGAGAGTCATAAATACCATCATGATAGCTATGCACTGTCTCATAGGTGATTGCATCAACATGAGAATGATCCATGTTTGAAAATGCCCAATCAATTTGCGTCCCCGCAAGTGAAGTTGAATATTCTACACTAAGCAGGGAACTAAAGTTTTTTTCTTGAAGAAGATCTTTTATTGTAGACCCTGTAGACTTTAAACAAATGTTAAAATCTCCAACAATTAAGACATTTTGATTGCACAACTCTGTAGTAAGAATTTCTTGAAGTTCTGCAATAAAAAGCCTGAGGGGAAAAGCTGAGTTTCTGTAAAGAACCAGAATATTGTTGTTGAAACATTTAAATAAAATTGCTTCTAAAACTTTGCGGCCTGAATAAATTTTCTTTATAATCTTGGGCTCTATAGAACTGGCAATACTATGCTTTGCCTAAATTATAAGGCCCCGTTTATTTCGGTTGCTTGTCTCAGTGCTATCTATCCTCAGCTCGTTTATAAGAGTAAATCCTGGTATCTCAAAATGTTCAACAGGAATGCTCTTTCTATGAAGCATAAAATATCTGCGTGGAGACTCTGAGCTTTATGAAATAAAATTTGAAGTGCTGATGATCGAGAAATAATAAAATTGAAACTTGTAATCAGCGCTTTAGATGTGCTCAATATCTACTAGATCCGATTCAGAAAATTTATTAGGAGGAATAAAATTTCCGTCAATAAAGACACCTACTGCCGCAGTAGCTCGATTGCAAGCGACATATATCGAAGCTTTAGGCATTCTGGGTCGAGTATGAACGACAACTCCATTATATGTAGCACCCTGACTTGTGCGAATAGTTATTCCCTCAGCGGGAACAACTGGAAACTGATTTCTTTCAATTATAATTTGCTCATTTCTTTTATATTGAAAATATCTAATAACTTTTTCAATTGGGGTCTAAGAACTTTCTAGAGGATTGATGCTTTTTTTGATCGTGCTTTCAAACCAACAGAAGGTTCCAAGAATTTAATCCAAAGAATTACTGGATAATCAATTTGCATTAGTTCTCCAGTTGCCCCATTAAATAAACCATCACATGTGTTTATATTCACTGTAATCATGTATTTTGTAGTGGTTTGTAGTGTCAACTCATAAGAAAGTCCCTGTGTTTCAGAAGTTTTGAAAAGTTGAACTCTTTCCAAAATATTCCCTTTTAGATCACCTATGCCCATTCCTCTTACAGAGTCTTTGGCAGTTGAAGAAATAGCTTCAATTGTAATTTTACTGAGCTTAAGGGCATTGAAATTTTTGTCTCTTCGTTTGACCAAAATAAATGGATCGCGTCATCGAGGACTTCTTCAGAATTAACTACCCGATTTTGAATTAATGATATATCATCATTCTTCTTAGTGCCAGATGCCATACGGTTTAACGCAATAGCAAAAGCTTGATCGTCCCTTTGTCTCATTATTTCTGTTAATTCAAGATATTTGATCAAGTCCCACAAAGGAGAATCAACTAAAGTGCTGTAAGCATCATTAGAGTTAGAAGAAAATATCCAGCTATCTCCATTGGGTGAGAGTCTCCAAACACTATAATCGGCATGCCACCGAATGGGTTGTTTGATTTAAAAATTTGTTTAAGCCTAGCATCAACATAGCTGAACATTCGAGCGCCCACCACTGATATTTCATCAATTATGATTAGTTTTAAATCAGCAAGTTTGGAATACAAAGAGTTAACTATGTCACTGCTTAGGGGCCTCAACTCTCTATCCAGCTGATTTACATGAAGAGAAAATATTGAGTGAAGTGTCAGTTCACCTATCCCGAATGCTGCTTTACCCGCAGGTGCACAAAGGAGTCAAGTATGTTCTTTGCTTAATAATATAGTGGCTCACAGCTTATTTTGTGTAAGCAACATTTTTGAAAATACTGATATGAAATTAATATTTTTTGCTCTGAACTAAATGAACGAATGATGCAATTATATAGATAATTTAGTTTTAAATACAAAACACGTAAACAAATTTACAAAATTATTCAAATTCAATATTTAATTAAACAAAAACCAAAAATACTCATAATTCATGGGTCACAGCTTAAGCTGTGAGCCACTGTATATTTAAACCTTGAACTAGAGAAAATAATTCCTCAACCGAAATTAAAAGTGGTAGTTTAATAAGCCTTATATTGCAATCAGATTCAGTACCATTATCTGTTGTATGTTCACCATGCAAATCCAGCGAATTAATATTAGGGCTTATTTCTGGAAGTGCTAAGACCCGAAACTCATTTTCCACAATAGGCAGTTCATTTTGCACAGCTTCTTCTAAGTCTGTCTCATTATAAAGACTTTCTAAGACACTTTCCAGTTCTCTTTGATCAAAAACATCATATTTTTTTCGATTTCCCTCAATTAAAATACGGTGATTTATACAAGTTAGGTCATTATCATTTTCAATGAGATCTTCCTGTTCATTCCGCCATGGATAGAAAAGTATTACCATTTCGCGGAAATACTCAGCTTTGGTCACTTCAGGACTAAACCTTCTGTACCGAACAATAATTTAGTTTCTCTTCGTCTCCATTCTGTCTTGCACTATTCTATTGGATTTCACAAATTTAAACATAGATGCAAAATCTGCTAAGMAAACAGTTTCTAACTGATCGGGCCGCACATAACGATCTAAAGTACCAGCTACAAATATTTCAGTAGAATCTGAAGGAAGGTTCTGAAGTTCCACCCTAGGTTTTACCATTCGAACACGTTCCTCCGGTCGTGAGGTATTTATAAATATTTCTCCATTACTAGCTTCCGAAAGATGAAGCCCAATGCAGCAATAAACAGCTTCTTGTGCAGATATTTCCGTGCTTGATATAAATGTATGACCTATATGTTGAAGATTTTGCTTTTTTGTTGTTTAAAGTAGCATGTTTGAGTCACTTCACTTTGTCTTTTAACACTTACCACTTTCACGTATTTAAATAATACACCCGTTTCGCTTATAAGGGTATTTTAATTCAATTTAATTCGATTGGGTTTTAATATGTTTACAAATCTTCACAAATATGAGGGTAATTACAATTTTTTTTTGATTCGATGTCTTAATTCTGATTTTCCACTAAWTTGCAGAATCACAAAATGATTTTTTAATTTGTAAATGTGCGGAACTATTCGGAAGTAGGACGTCCAAAAAGGCGAGAGGATCACAGTGATGCGCAGACTTCACTTGCCGATCAAAACGAGACTGATCAAACTTTTAAGTTGACCCTTTTGACCAGTGTGGTATGTGTTTGCGTGTGGGTGATGTTAATGTGCGGGTACTGTGGAATGTGGGCTCTGTTTGTGTGGTGTATTTGTATAGTGACATTAGGGGAGCCGGTTTATCTCATTTAACCATCCCGGCCCCCCTAGGCGAATATTCAGCCTAGCAATCGTTGCAATTGCTGAAGAGTTGCCACTACGTTGCTGAGTCCAGTAGCGGGGCGATGTTGTGCCGCTCTTGGACGACGCCTGGTTGGTGCAACGTGGTGCGGATGTCATTGATGGGACTGAGGTCGGGCTGCACTGGTTCGGCGACGTACCGTCCGGTTTCCTTGCGTGGGTCTACCCGTGCCTTAGGCAGCTGGCCGACCTACATCGCGTCGTGGTGCCCTGTGCAGCAGCGTGTGATGTGGTCTGCCACACGTGTGGCATACATCGGCAGAAACACACTCCTGCGTCACATGCGTATGCGACAGGCAGTTGAGGCAGTGCTCATGTGCCTGGGCAATACGCTGGCGTTGTGTCGGTGTTAACTCCTTAAAGAGCCCACAGTGTTGTAGTAGATGCTTCCGGCGACATAGCGGGCATCGAATACGACGTGGCTCGACTTAATGGGATGGCGTTGATGGGGATGCTCGTGAGCCACTACCAGAAGCGGGAGTCGATATAGTAGCATTGGTTGGGCGGGGCGGAGGAATAGGCCCAGTACGTGCTACATGGGTTGCCGACCGAACAGTTGGTGTCGGGATGGTAGGCATGTCCACGTCCATCTTGATCTCTGTAAAAAATTGGATTTGAATATACATGGTAGTATATAAATGGAATGTGCGATTGTGTGTGGGATCATTGTACCTTAGAAACTCAACAAGCACGGAAAGATTAAATGGTTTGGCATTGATATCGGCTAATCGCCGTATAAATGTGCCAACAAAAGAAGTGATTGACATATTTGCTGCGAAAAAAGCTCGCCTATTAAATTTAATTTTATAAATACATATATAGTACACATAATATGTCCGTGAATTGAGAACGGCTTCAATACGAATTAATATTATTGTAAATTCTTCGTAATTAAATTTGTAGTTTCCAGCTACCTTTTTTAAGTGGGATTTGAAGCTAAATCCACCCATATGAGGAGCTCTTGGGGGATGAATTGCCAATTAATGCCTTGGGGGCGTACTTTTGTACAATCTCGTTCCGGTGGAAGTGCTGCCATAATCTGCGTCCTCATCTTCTGTTTATGCATAGTGCAGATCTTGCATATGAAAATGCACTTTTTTATTTGAGGCTTAAGTCGGGGAATATAGAACTCTTGGCGGATTATATGTTGCATTAGGCGATGTTCCCCGTGCAACATTAGTATGTGTATATATTTGAGTAGCAATGTTGCAAGTCGAGACTTCTCTTGTAGTATTAGAGGATGGCGTTCGTTGTATGTCAGACTTGAGTTAGCAAGTCAACCATTAGCACGGAGCAGAACTTTCGTATCCAGAAATGGATTTAGTACTAAGAGTGAGCTCTTTTTGTCAATCGGCTTCGATTCTCTTWGTAGTGACATCTCGCAGCTGAAGTGGCGCGTTTGAGTAGATGCGATAAGAGCGACCTTTGCTTTTTCTAGGTGCGTCACTGTATCGCCTTGGGGATATACTGTGCGTATTCCCTTAATTCTAAGTTTGAGTCGCTCTATGAATTTGGGCATATAAGCAATTACTCTGAGGACTCGAGGGTATGATGAAAATCGCTCAAGGATGTCAGTATCATCCAATATCGTGTGAAAAGAGTCAATTTTTCGACTTTCGTTGGCAATTATATTGCGTATGGGCGATTGTGGCCAAGAATCGGGGGATTTTATTAACCATCGAGGGCCATTCCACCAAAGAGTGGTGGTTGCAAGGTGCAGAGGCTTGCACCCCCATGTACCTAGGTCGGCAGGATTGTCAGAACTGGGCACGTGCCGCCAAATGGCTGATCACACTAGGTCAAGGATTTGAGACGTTCGATTGGAAATATGCGTCTTCCATGCATGTGGAGGTTTTTCTAACCAGGCTAATACAATTTCGGAATCAGACCAGAGATACAATTTATATTTGGTCATATTTAGATGCGTTTGTTGCACCATGGATACTAGTTTGGCTAGTAGTAGCGCACCACATAGTTCCAGTCGTGACAGACTTATATTTTTTAGCGGAGCCACCTTTGCCTTGACTACTAGTAGGTGACTGGTGTCGCTGTGTCGGATTATGTGCGCACAGAGATGGTGGCACAATATGCCTTTTCAGAGGCATCACGACTTTGTGCTCTGGGGTGTAATTTATCCATCGTGGGATTTGTATCTGTGAGATATCATTTAGATTGCCCGCGAACAGGGACCACTTTTCTAAACGAAATGGTTTCACTTGTTCATCCCAGTCAGTTCCGTCTAGCTACAATTCTTGTATTAGAATTTTAGCTTGTATCATAATTGGCGAAAGCCATCCTGCGGGGTCGAAAAGTTTTGCCACCGAGGATAAAATTTGCCTCTTTGTTATAGCTGATAGTGCGGATATTGACTCATTAGTGTATGAAAACTGGTCAGATATCACATTTCATTGTATCCCCAAGGTTTTTGTTGTGCTTTCCTTTTCGAATTTAAGGAAATTAGTGTAATAGATTTTGTTTAGGTATATCCTTTAGAATATTAGGGTGGTTCGCCGTTATCTTTTTCAACGGAAACCCTGCTGTATTAAGCGCTTGTGTTACTTGTGCTAGTGACTCATATGCCTATGGAAGACTGTAGCTTCCAGACAGAATGTCGCCTACATACGATTGTGTTTTCAACACTTGTGTTGCCAAGGGAAATTTTGACTTTGTGTCTTCTGCCGGTTCGTGGAGTGTACCAATGACGAGTTATGGGGCGCAGTTTACGCCAAAAGTAACTGTTTTTAATTTAAAGTCGCGTAGTGGACTATTGGGAGGTTCTCGGAAAATAATTCGCTTAAACGCTTGATCATCTTTATGTACGACTATTTGTCGATACATTTTCTCAACATCCCCATTAAAAACGTATTTGTATATACGCCAGTTTAGTATGAGGAGCATTAAATCTGGCTGAAGCGTGAGTCCCGTAAATAAAATGTCATTGAGGGAACTCCCCGAACTTGAGGATTTTGATTAAAGACAACTTTTACCTTTGTGGTTTTTTTGTCTGGCTTTATTACCGCATGATGTGGCAGGTAAAATGAATAGCATTTACTTTTTAAAATGTTTTTTCGCCAGGGCTGACTTCCTCCATTTGGTCTAAATGGAGGTATTCTTCTAAAACCCTATCGTATTCTGGTTTTAACTCGCCTTTTTTAAGTAGGTAATTTTCCATACTTAAAAAGTGTTGGATAGCAGAGGTGCGAGAATGACCTAAGGGAAATTCTGGCTTTAGTGGTAGTCGTTCGACGTACCGAGCATTATCCAATCGAGTAGTTGTTGATTTGTAAAAATCCCCACAATATCGATTTTCTGAGGCTGTGATTGTTTTTTTTTTTTTCTCAACACCTTCGAGAATATTTATTTATTTATCTATTACAATAGTTATGCCAAATTAAAATTAAGTGTAAAATTAATACTTAGTTTTTATTTGCTTATAATATTAAATGTTATTTATCTTACATATCTTAAGAAAATTGTTGAAAGCATTGATGTTGTCAATATTTGGTGTTTTCAGGAGACGGGAGGGTTCCCTGTTTCCAAAGATGGTTTTCCATTTTTGTGCTAGTGCGGTGCAGTCGTTTAGGATGTGGTTAACCGAGTCATTTGCATATCTGCAAAGTGAACAGCTAGGTTTATCCGTTTTGTTCAACAGATAATTGTGTGTTCTTAAAGTGTGACCTATGGCGCACAAATATTTTTATGTATTGGCAGGAACAGTCGGATGGGTAGTTTGGCTTGACACCAGTTGGATTGTGTTTCTTGTATTGGTGTTGAAAGTTTAACCGGTCTCTAGAGTTTGACTCGTAAAGTTCTTTTTTTACTAGGTTGCGAATATCTTTTGATGTGACGTGTGCGTACGAGAAAACTGGTTCTCTACTCGCCTTTGTGGCGCGATCGTCTGCAAGTTGGTTGCCTCTAATACCAGCGTGTCCAGGGATCCACATGATCTTGATTATGTTTTTGTGTTTGTATAAAATATCTTCTTTCTTTCTTCATGATGAGAGCGATTGCTCCTACAAAAGTAACGATTTTTCTGGTAATGAGGATGTGCATATATTTACGAGAATGGGGTCCCAATTGTCTGTGGGAATATTCTGTGTCGCTAGAACCGACAAGCAATTTGAAACAGTGGATTGAAGTTTTATAAATTCTTCACTTGTTTCTTTCTGAATTTTTGGTAGATTCATTAATATTGCGACTTGTTTGTCGACTAATATTCTTTCGTTCTCGTAACGAGCTTTTAGAGCTTCCCAAGCATAATTGAAATTTTCGTCATTAAGAGCGAACTCTTTGACTATTGTGCCTGCTTGACCTTTTGTTTTGTATCGGAGGTGATACAATTTTTGCGCTTGTGATAATTTAGGATGGTTTATGTACATGGCCGTAAACATGTCCCGGAAGGACGGCCATTGTTCATAACCTCCGTGAAATATTTCTGTATCACATGCTGGCACTTTAAGGTGAATGCCTGAACTCGCCTCTTGGCTTTGAATTTGTGGCAGCTCTACTCTCGGTTGTGGAGTAGGTGCAATTGCTTTAATTAATCTCAATTGATCGGAGATCTCGTTTAGTCGTACTGATCTAAACAGTCTTCGTATTTGGAGCAAGCCGAGGATTTAAAATTTTSCGGTAGATCTGATTCGTCAGATTCTAGAATTGCGTCATACGCAGCTTGGAGACGTGTCCAGAAATTACTTAGATTTTCTTTTTTTATTTCTAACACCGATTCAGAATTGTCTTGAATCGGTGAAGATGACAATCGAGTGCAGTATCGAATTAGACTGTCACTCTCTTTTCTTCAGAAATCATTTTTTGTACTTTCAGACATTGTATCGATTTAGATTCCTTATAATCTCCATTCATTTAGATAATATTATAGGTAAAAATTGAAAATATGAGAAAGAAAAAACTTCTCCTAGTGTATTTCTGGTAATAATAAGTACGCGTAAGTAAGATAAAAAGTATTTTTTTTTTTTGTGTTGTATACGCAATGTATCAAAGAACGAATGCGTATGTTGTTTTACTTATTACCGGTGCTTATGTATTTAGCTACTAGTTTGTTTTTGTTTTTGTTTTTTATTTTATTTAATGTTTCGTACTCGTTGGTTAATGACCTTTGTATATGAGTTTGCACAATATGTGCGTGTTTATCCCTTTCCGGCCTATAGCAAATCTACTTAATAAAATTTGTTTCTCTTTTAGGTCCTATTACTTTGGCCATTGTAGATAATAACCAATACGTTTGTTTTTTGAAATTTTCAGTTTATCCTTTATTTCTAGGATACGCACAATTGTTGCGTTTCGATCTGATTTCAAATAAAAAATATGTGCATACATAACTCGAAATGTTCTTTATTCAATTTTATTTTTATTATATTTATTATTTTTCTGTATGATATTTCATAAAACAATTTTGTCTTTTATTTAAACATAACAGTCATCGACTGATACCCAACGCGTACGGTTGTGCTTAAGGTGATTTCAGTGTTTCGCAGTCTTTTTGAGTAATTTTCTCTCCTGTGTGCAAAGACAATAACAAATTTTCTTCCATTGGTAAGCCACTTGCGCTTCTACTGATTGTGTATATTTCATAAGCAATAATATCCCTTGAGGGACCCCCTCTTGGGCAAAACAGGTTCGCCCTGTTATCAAGCCCAAAAGCAAAAAGAAAAAAGCCTCAATCTATAACTAAAGACTTGTTTCCCGCTTTACCATTAATTAAGAAAGAAAACCCAAGATTTTTAGTGGCAAGTGCATCAAACTCAATAAAACCTTTAAACAAGTACTCTTGCTTTGCTGTGCATAAAGCTTTAAAAGCTATTAGTTCAGAAATCATCAATATATTCGAACTAAAAGACGGAAATTTATTAATTTTTATTAAAAACGATACAAATTTCCAAAATATGTTGATGGCAAACAAGTACCTAGCGGAGTAGTTTTACTCCCTTTTGATATATATCAATTGCCTGAGAAATTGGAAGTATCATAGTATACAACTAAAGTACGCCCATACTACCCAAATCCCATGAGGTGTAAAAATTCCCAATTGTTCGGCCACACAGCAAAGCGATGTAATAAAACATCCAACTGCGACTCATGCGCACTCCCTCCTCACTCTGCAGAAGTATGCTCTCGCACTTTGTGCGCAAACTGCTCTGGCAGCCACCCCGCTTCCAGTAAATGCTGCCCAAAGTTTGTTCAGTTGAAACAAGTAATAAAGATTAAAACATATAGTAAGTGCTCTATGCGCGAAGCGATACAAATGCACAAAATTCCAAATACCATCACCTCTTAACGAGACTCCACTTTCCTTTTCTAATGTAATCAAAAAATCAAAATACACAACCAAACCAAAACAATAATGAAACCCAAGCAGAACAAATACGTTCGAGCAACCACAACACCGATATTAATATAACGAATGACGAAGCAAAAGAAAACAACGCAAGTCAAACAAACAATATAAATGCCAGCCAAACCACTTTTCCAGTCGATGACTCAACAATAACGACAACAACAACTATCTCAAATTTTATTGCCCAACTTACCTCTTCTGATACTCCCGCTTCCATTTTTCCCCCCTTATCCTACATCCCTATAGACTTCCAAACACAAATGAAATATGATTAAAATATTACAATGGAATATAAACGGACTATTTAATAATTACCTTGATTTAAATATTTTAATTAATGATTTTTCTGCAAAAATCGTTGCTTTACAAAAGACGCATCTCCCCGCTAATAAAATAGCATATTCCCCTAAAAACTACACAAGTTACTTTTCTAATAGCAGTCAAAACACTTCCTGTAAGCAAGGCATTGCAATTCTCGTTAAAAACTCCATCAACCTTGAACTTATCCCGGCCACTTCTGGCATTTCCTGCTTGGCGTTGGAAATTGACATAGGCTTCAAAATCCCTATTGTCAATTGCTACATCCCGCCTCATCAGAACTTTACTAATAGAGACCTTAGTAATATCATCAACACTGTTTCTGCCCCAATCGTTTTGTAAGGAGATTTTAATGCTTGGAGCCCGCTGTGGGGTTCTCCTGCTAGTAATAAAAGAGGAGAAATCATTGAGGATATAATAGTCGTCCTTAACGATGGATCACCCACTCATAAAACGTTTACCCATCCCGTCATCACCCTTGCCCCCACACCAATTGCACCAAAACTCTCCTCCAATACACTTCAAGGCCTCCATAATAGTGACCATTTTCCGATTATAACTTCCACTTCAAAGTTCTTAACGGAGAAGGCAGATTGGGCAAACTTTCATCGTCCTTATGTTTTATTTTCGGACAACAAACCCCTGGCAAAAAACATAAACTCTGAAGCTGCCGCTATTAAAACAATCAGCACATTATGCGATACCCCAGTCCAGTACCAAGCATTTCCATGTTAAATTGCCATATTGGTCAAATCTCCTAACAATTTCAGGAACAATAAACAAACAATATGGTCCAAATACAAACATTCCAGAACTGACAATAATTTCATAAGCTATAAAAAAGCGAACGCGGTGTTTAGAAAAGTATTAAAATCTGCCAAACGAAAAGGTTTAGAAACACTCACCGCCAATATCAACCTATTTTCGAGGACAAAAAATATTTGGTCAGATATTAAAATTCTTACAGGCTCCTCACAACGATCCAGCATACCATTTATACATTCAGCCCARGGTCCTCTTTATAACCCTCAAGACATTGCTCAGAAGTTTGCGGACACATGTTCAGATAATTCCAACAGTCATAATTTTCACAATGATTTCAACACCTTAAAAAGC
>NW_017537174.1:99718-128882 GCF_001853355.1 Bactrocera latifrons
AGATCTGCAATTGAAGCTATTTTTAATACCAATAATGAACCTTTAATATCCAATATTCGTAGCATGCTATTGCAAAGCAATAACTGTATAAAAATAATGTGGGTGCCTAGCCATATCGGAATTCATGGCAACGAAATTGCCGATAAAAAAGCTAAAGAAGCTTCCAAACAACCACTTCACTTCTTTGACTATTTTACCGATAAAGATATACACAGACTTGTTGAAACATACGTAAATGAAATCCAAGTAAGAGAATGGAGTAATCACGATCACCACTACAAAAAATTTAATCCTGCGGGAACAAAGCCTTTATACCCAGGAAAAGCAACTTGTAAAAATGCTTTGCTTTGCAAATTAAATATTTAGTTTATTTACATACATGCACCCATTTACTTTTGCTTCGAAATTTATCTTTATTATTGTATCTAAATTTACGTTATATAAATCGATCTCAAATGTGAATATAATAGACTAAGATTTTATAACATAGGCTGAAGGCCCTGGCAGCCAGTGCTTTATATCTATAAGTGGAACGATTATTTATAATTATTTCTCTTTCAAATAAACAAATAAAATAAATATTTAAACATAACTAAATTTAACATTTGGAACAAAATGTGCGTGTCCGAAATCTACAACCAACAAGCCTACAGCATCTTGCGGATGACAAATCATGCTCAATTGGCCAATGGTTGAACCGATCAAGCCTCTTATCGTTGCATGGCTGGGAAGATGGACGATATCTTTTTGCAAAACCTTGAGTTTATTCTTCCTCGGTGTCGGATTCATACTCAGCATGTGTCCTTTTCTCAATAGCGATCAGTTGTTCAGCTAGAGCTAATTTAAAACTTAGCAGGTCATGAGAATCGGCCCGAGATTTCGAGTTTATTTTGCTATGATCTCTATATTGTACCCAAGCGTTACAGCAAACAAGATCAATGAAGTGTATGAAAACTTTCAAAGTCCATTTCCGCGTCTTGAAAAATGAGCGATATGCCTCCATTAACTGATTACAAATATCCACGCCTCCCATCGATTTGTTGTATTCTCTTACTATCCTTGGGACTGGAACTTCAACATACCTTTTTTCTTTTTTTCCCAGCGTTTAACATTGGAAACCGGTCCACAACCATAAGCTGATGATGCCAGGATTACCCCTTTAGAATCTTTCCGCTGCACCACGACAATATTGTCTTCGCTATGACAAAATTCTTCCATATCGCCCCTTTTCACTTGTTTTTCATTGGTGAGGTGGATATTTTATATTCAGTTTCAGATTATTGTCCCAGTGGCATAAATATCACGCCTTAAAAGCGTCTGAAGAAGCGGTATTGTCGTAAAGTAGCGATCAAAAAAAATCGTTTGAACCTTCTGGCAGTGTTTCAACCAAACGCAAAACGAAAGCTGGTCCTAGACCCAAGTTCGTATTCGAAAGTGGTGTCGTCTTTCCTTGATAGATTTCAAAATCAAGCACCAGACCTTCAGATGTTGTTAAGACTTCATTCTTCAATCCCACTCCTCTTGGTTTGTTAGGGAGACTTTGTCGAACAGGACAACAGACAGACGACAGAGAAATAATGTTTAGGAGACTCCAAAGTTACGTTAATTTTCGCAGATTGAGAAACACTCTCTTCCGATTGTATATCAAAAGGTCTTTGTGTTGTCTCCGTAGCGTTAATTTCGTGATAATCTTCGTCACTTTGATCGTCTAAAGTTTCATCTCCCACAGAAGGTAGTTCCCAAGTCGCATCCACAAGCTCGTCATCGCTACTAAAATCCTCTAAATCCGACTCCAATAGTGCACTAAGTATTTCGTCTTTGGTGAATTGCTCTAAATGAAAAACAAAAAAAAGATCATATTCATATTTCGTTAAATAAGTCCTGACACGCACAATTGTATCACTTGAAACAAAACAGTCTAAAAAACACTTGAAGTTACAAAATAAATACTGAATGCCACTTTTTAATTAAAATTTGTTCTGTTTTGCAAATGATTGAAATGCAATATTAAAATAGCAAAATTCACCAAAACTAACGGACTCCGAAAACGGTCCCTTATGTTTTTTATTAAGCAAACAGCTCACACAATTGTGCTATTCAGGTCTCATTATAATAGGGCAGATATTGAAGGAGGTAATAAAATTTCAACGCACACGCACAATTGTGCGTACATGGTCGGAAAGGGTTATGTGTAAGTTAACAAAGTAAATATTCCGTTATACAGTGTACCATGTAAGCATAAGAATGCTCAGAAGTGCAGGGACACAATTTGGCAAACGCATCACGCCACTYTACCGCTACCCACTAAAAGAGCGCCAAACTAATATTACGGACTTTAATGACGCTACTAGCACGCCACTAACAATATGCGTCGCTGCCGACGTCTCGCTCTGCCGGCGCTYAGAATGTTAAGTTGGTGATAGCATAAGCTTAGATTTTAGTTTYACTTTTAATTCGGCTGTTCTTTAAGTTGGTTGGACATCGCTCTAACAACTTAGAAATTAAAGTTAAACAAGCATTTCTGTACAGTTGTAACAAAATGTTTAAATAAAAACTAAAAATAAAACTTAAAATAAGTTAACTTGTATACGTAAGATGCTAAAAATTTTTTTTTGTTTTTTGTTTTGTTTGCAATTCTGCTTGCTTGTGCTTTAACAAGAACAAGGGGTATTGCTGGACAGGGGCCGATTTGGACTTTGAATATAGGTATGTGTGTGTGAACACTTCAAAATGGCAATACGTATGTATTTGCTTTTTCTTTCTACCAACTCTTAAAATTTTTTGTTTTATTTCGACCGTAATTTTTTTTTTTAATTTGCAAATTTTAAAACTTTTACTAAATTAAAATTTCGCATTTACCGCTTTATTTGCTCGGAATTTTGTAAAATTTTAATTTAATTTTGTACCCTATGTACGTTGTATATACCGGTATAGCCAAATTGTATGCCGTATGTACATATGTATGTATATTATTCGCCGTGAGGATAACGCGGGAATAGCAAATGGGTGAAGGGCAGGTATGCACTTTTGGTTAATATGTAAAATTTTAGTTATGCTGTTTATACGTACGTGTGGGTGTATGTCACATTAATTTTGTTTCTCACTTTGTTTCGGTATGTAAGGTATGTACATAAGAAAGTGGTGACTATAGGCATATATGTATGTTTGGTTTTGTTATTTTCCTTTCGCCCTAGCTTACTTTTTGTGCAATCCTGCTTATACTGTTTTGAGTATAAGGGGTATTGCCGGAAAATTTTTTCAAGTGAGTACTTGACTTTTATTTTTATTTTTTTATTTTTAATGTTGTGTGTTTAGATACACAAATGTAAGCATAAGTAGGCCTTTTATCAGATATGTATATGCCGGTATATATGTATATATTTATATATCCTATATTATATACTATACTATATACGGTTAAGATATGGGGGATAGCTTAAGCCACTGCGTCCAATTTGTTTCCTCTCTGTTTCCTTGTTCCGTAGTTGAAACTTTCCCTTCGTAGGTTGGCTTTCCACTGTCGGTTGGGTTGTTTGGTTTATTATTATTATTTTTCTCAGCTCTTTGTTTCAGCTGTACTAAAGTTTGATTCCGCAGTTTATTATATATGTTAAACTTCGCGCCCGTGTGGATGTATGTATATAAATTGTATTCCGCGCCCGGCTTAAGGATTTTTTTTTGTTTTTTAGGTTTTCCGTTCTTAGCACTGTACTATATGTGTACTTGTATATGTATTTTAATATTTGTTTTTTTTTTATTTTATTCTTGAAAAAATTTAATTTTTTTTCCTAATAGTGCCTTTCTCAAAGGCTCGAAGGACCAATGTTTAAAGTAGCATGTTTGAGTCACTTCACTTTGTCTTTTAACACATACCACTTTCACGTATTTAAATAATACACCCGTTTCACTTATAAGGGTATTTTAATTCAATTGAATTCGATTATGTTTTAATATGTTTACAAATCTTCACAAATATGAGGGTAATTACAATTTTTTTTGATTCGATGTCTTAATTCTGATTTTCCACTAAATTGCAGAATCACAAAATGATTTTTTAATTTATAAATATGCGGAACTATTCGGACGTAGGACGTCCGAAAAGGTGAGAGGATCACAGTGATGCGTAGACTCGCTTGCCGATCAAAACGAGACTGATCAAACTTTTAAGTTGACCCTTTTGACCAGTGTGGTATATGTTTGCGTGTGTGGGTGCCCTCTCGCGTGTGGGTGATGTTGATGTGTGGATCCTGTGGAATGTGGGTTCTGTTTGTGTGGTGTATTGGTGTAGTGACATTAGGGGGCCGGCTTATCTCATTTAACCAATTGTATAATTTCCGACATTTACTTCTGATATAGCTTCATTTAAGAGCCTAGAAATTCCTCTGTTCGATTTGTTAATATAATTAATTATATAGGAACAGCAAGCATATGCATCCAGTATATGTTGGATATCCATATTGGCCCTATGGAGTTCCAAAATAAGAGGATTATAAGCATTTATAAAACGATCTTGCATTTTTCTTTTCAGAAAAATTTTAGGTTTTGATAAGCTTGATTTCAGAGCTAGCAAATAGTCATCAAAAGACATGTTTATTCTATTAYCGCTCAAGAAATATTCAAAATTATCTAAATTCGATATATCTTCTGTAGTCAGAGTTGAATTTAAAACATTTTGAATTCTAGACAAGTTTTCCTTATGCCTTTCCAAATCTGGTGTTGTGTCTGGAAAAGGAAGCAATATTTGTGTGCAAGGCATTGGTGGATATGGTATACCAAAACGACAAAATTGTTGTCCTCTTATTTCTCTAGTACACGAGTGACTGTGATTATGCTTTTGATAATCGAAATAATGTTCCAAGTGGCTTACTGAACCATCTGTTGAAACATAAGTATCAATGAAATCAATGACTTCGGAGAATGTCTCAGGATTTTCAAGGTTGATCTTGGGAGCATTATTAAGCCAACACATGCCATGTATATGCGGAGAACCTCTCTATTGAAGCTCTACTCTCCAGTAATAGTTTTTTACAAAATGTGTTCCAAAAATGCCGGTATTATCTTTAAAAAATTTAAGGATTTGTCGGTAGCGGTAATCAAAATATCTAGCACAAGTAACCGCATCTGAGCGGATTAAGCAATATCTATCTTGGGTTGATAAAATATTGGCTTCTTCTTGTAAAATATCTTTTGAATGAACAGTTTTCGACAGAATAACCAACCTCTCAGCCAACTGAGATTCAACAGCCGATAGAGTTATGAAAAGGTTGGAAGCCCAAATTGGCGAATCATTGCAATTGCTTTTTTTTCTCAGCTTCTCAGTGAACAGGAGAGGATGTAACACCTTTCAAAACTTTGTAACCGTCATCATGTTGAATCAAGTTTTGAACAAAGTTTTCATTTAATACATTTTGAGCCGTAACACGGTTACGACGTGAAAACTTTCGAAGGCAAATGGATGTACTATTCTTAATTTGCAGTAGTTCTAATTTTTTTAGTCGCAGAACAACTTTGGAATGGTACACGCTCTGCGGTCAAAGCCGCACTTGAACTATGTCAATTGGCCTTTGCCCTTCCCCTGGCGCTATAACTAAACGGTTATATTCCATGTTTTCTATAGGAATATTGTCTAAAAGAGTCTCTTGACCACCTGGGTTCAGTTCTGCAGGTACGGGTGCTATGGGAATGTCTGAGTGATTATTATGGGAAGTCTGTTCCTCATAAAGAGATTGAACCAATTTATCATCTTCATCAGATGCAACAAAGGGAACTTCCTCTTGATTATTAAATCCTGAAATCCAATTCTCATTTATGTGTAATTATGCTCACGATACAGCAGAGTATTCACTAAGAATCGCAAAGCTTCCATAAACTTCGCAGGCCATATGGTATCAGTCATATAATCATGATTGTATTCCATACGTCTTCTTAAGTGAATTTGTATCACATGAGTTTGATCAAAAGTCCTCGGTAGAGATGTCACAACATTACTAACAGAAATAGGTATATTGACAACGGCACCTTTAATCGAACTTGATATCCCAAAGGACGAATGGTCATAAAAGGCAATCGACGCATTATTAGCCTTTTTTTCCAATGCCAACATTTGCAAAAATATCAGAGATATTATTTTCGCTCTAAATGTCTATAGTTAGGATTTCTTCTAAGTTCTCGGTGTACTACGGTATTATGAGACTCATTTGACGGAATAATAGGGTTTTGGCGTCGAATTCTATATTGCCTTGAATTTTTACCTTGCTCAGCAGACCGAAGATCTGAGTTCTCCCGCCGGGCCCTATGTTGAGGGTTTTGTCGCCGGGTTCTATGCTGATTGGTATCTACAATTTGTTCAGCTAACCTTATTTCGGGATCTTCCCGCCGAGATTTATACTTTGCTCAGCAGACCGATGATCTGGGTTCTCCCGCCGGGACCTATGTTCTCTGGTATTCCTACTTTGCTCTTCAGAGCGAAATTGAGGTTTTTGTCGCCGGGTTCCACACTAATTGGTATCTACGATTTGTTCAGCTGACCTTATTTCGGGATCTTCCCCCCGAGACCTATGATGAACAGTATTTATGCTCTGCTCAGCAGACCAAACCTCTTGATTTTGTCGCCTTGTCCTATGTTGAACTTTGGTTGGTAATTTGTTCTGGAACTTTATTGGTAATTTGTTCTGACTGGCGGACTTCTGGATCTAATCTACGATTAGCATGGCTTTGAGTATTATGTGATTGCTCACTAACTCCATATAATGAGTTAGCCCGAAGAACCTGCATACGTCTCCTGTTTTCAAGTCGACTTTGTACAACAGATCTTTTATTTAACCTAGGCATAATTTCTTAAAATTAAATCTTACTGAACAAAATAAATAATTGAATTTTAACCTATTAAAACAAGTGTGTAAATACTTTCTGATTTTTCTTCCGAATGACTCCTGTGTTCTCTTTTTATGGTAACTTCATAGTCTTCTTTCATTCTTCTTTTCAAGTGGATGTTGATATAGATTCGTTGTATATTTTATTATATTGATATGATTGATGATGCTAACACTACTATGGTAAATTTTCACTTAATTAATTAAAACTTTAGCTAAAAATGTAGACTTTTTTTTTTTTTTTTTTTTTGCGGGTGAGGGGGTGGAAAATGCCTTCCGCATCAGCGGTGCTATCGTCACAGCAGCGGTATGTGCCACTTGCAGGTCACTAAAAACCCCCCCTCTAAGGAACCGTCGCCCACCCTGGAACCGCTTTTGCATTACTTCAGGGTTCAGGGTGCATTACTTCAGGGTCTACAAATGTAGACTTCACTATTCAAGTTATTTAGTGTAACTGAAAGTATAAACATCTAGCATAATAATATATACATTATACATATATAGTATGTGTATATCTTAGAGATTAGTAATTTGCTTAAGCATTTACATGGAAAACTCCTACGTAAATTGCATTTTTTAATGTGTTCTGAAACAAAGCAGTTCATCTTCCGCAAATGTTCGCTCGTGAAGGCTAAACTAGGTAGAACATTTGTGGAAAAAATTTTTAATTATACTATATATCAAGGTTGAAAGTCTGAGTTGTTATGAATAGACGTAGGTAGGTAAGCCATTTTTATTTTAAAAATTATTCAATAACATTTGAGTAAGGGGATTTGCAGCCAAATACATTGAAAACAATTTTAAAGAATAAATACTAATTCCCATTAAATATGTATGCTAAATATTGTAAATTATCACGCCTACAGTGCCACATATACGTATAAACGCATTCTTAGTTTTAATTTTGCTAACTTCTCTCTTTCTTTGCATTGCACTAATTACAACAAATTCTCTCTCATATTGTTTGTTAAACTAGCGGAAATTGGTAATGAGTGCAAACCCCTACTTTTGTTGTTGTTGTTATATTTAAATCGTTTCATTTTAAATCAAATAGCAAAAAAAGGAACATATTCGTTTAAACACATCTGATTAGAGAAGCCGACAACGTGTTTGTGATTAAAAATAAAAAAAAGTTTTTTCAATTAAATTGAAGATCGTTTATTAAAGTGCAAAAAAGTTGTTATAATATTTTTTTTTAAGGTTTTATTAAAATGCCAAAAGGCAGTTACTTAAACGACAGTGAAAAGGTCCAAATCAACCTGTACCACAAAGAAGGTTACTCAAATCGAGAGATTGGGTGAAGAAGCGGAAGATCAGAGGCAGTTGTGCGCTCCTTTTTAAAAAAAGGTGAGAACTATGGCGTAAAAAAGCCCACGAAAGGCAACAAACAACTAAATTCACGCCAAGTAAACCAAATTAAAACTGAAGCCACAAAACATTTTTTGAACTCCACTCAAATAAAGGAGAAGTTGGATTTACCGGTGACAGCAAGGCACATTGCACACATTTTACGCATGTCCCCTAACGTAAAATGGAAAAAACTGGTGTGCAAGCCTGTATTGAAGCCGCACCACAAACAAGCTCGACTAGACTTCGCCAAAGAGCACATGCAGTGGTCAATAGAGTGGGACAGTGTTTCGTTTTCCGATAAAAAAAAAGTTCAACCGTACAGTTGTTACTGGCATGACTTGCGTAACAATGACGTCCGTATGTCAAAGAGAAACTTTGCTGGTGGCAGCGTTACGATGTGGGCTGCTTTCTCATCGAGAGGAAAAGCAAAAATTTGCTTTGTGCCGCCCAAAATGAACTCAAAAATACACAGAATTGTACGACGCTCTGATTTCATTTTTGGAAGATAAAATGGATGAAGATAGCATTTTTCAAGAAGATAACGCTGCCATCCATGTCTCTAAAGAGTCTCTGAAATGGTTTGAAGAGCACAACATCTCTCTTATGAAATGGCCTGCATGCAGTCCCGATTTGAATCCAGTGGAGAACCTTTGGGGGCACGTGTCGCGAAAATCTACGCGCAAAAAGTTCAAGGACACCTCTTTAAAACAACACTTGAGCTCAAATTGGCTATTAAGGAGGCTTGGGAAGATTTGGACCGGACGCTGCTGCAAAATTTAGTGGACTCGAAGCCAAAACATATTTTTGAAGTTGTAAATAAAAATGGAAGACCAATAAATTATTAAAAATTAAATAAATGTAGTCACCTAAGTAATGTCGCCTAAAATCGTGAAATTGTCTACCTAGCGCCTGAAATACGCATCTCATGGAAAAATGTATAAAACAAAAGTTATTTATCACGTCATTTGCTACCGAAATGGTATTTAATCATGGCCGTAGGGCGAACCGTTCCCGAGATACGAGCGAAAATGCGGGGCGCCACAGCGCAAGGTGAAAATTGTTGCAGCTCTCAGCTAACCTGTATTGGTCACCCAGGACCCACCGCGTGGAGGTGGCTGCTCTTCGGGTTCCTCCCAAGCCCAACCCAACCAACCAACCATATGTCAGGCTTATTTTAGTCTGAATCTGTGTCAAATTTATTGATAAAATCAGATTTTGTACTAATCTTTGGCGCTTGTTGCCTAGATTTCAGTGTAGAGCGTATAAAACGACGAGATTGGGGGCCAATAACTTTAGAAGATGCCTCTGTCACCAGTTTGACGGTTCTCTCGACTGCCACGGTGTGAGAGGGGGATGGATGAATCGACAACCTTGTGCAGTTTAGCAGGTAAGTATCTCGACCTTTGCGTTGCAGCATAGAGATGGCGCGAGCCATCTTTGTTTGAACTGTTGAATCTTATTGAGAACCGCAAAGGTGAGTAAACTATAAATATGTACTTGACCAAAATCTTTATTTCCTTTGTTGGTTTGTCAGTAGAAATGTATAATCTCAGAATTCTGTTTGCACAGGTGAGCTAGCGGGATTTGCACATGTTACCTGTTACCTGGATGCATCGACGCTAAATCTGAGGAACATTGATCGGAAATAACAGCTTCTGATATTTTATAGAGATAAGCCTGGTCTGTGCTAAGTTGGGTCGGTTTAATAACCTCAGAAGGTAATTGGCAGGATGGAAAACTTTCAAATTTGACAACAGGCAACTTCTCACAATCAGGGAGCAGTTTACCTATGTCGCCAAAGAATGTATTTGGACACTTTGAGACACCATCTATGTGTTCGAAAAGAGCACGAAATTGAACTTCGTTGAAATGTAGAAGACAAAGACCCACTGTAATGGCCTACCTATTCTTTCTTCTAGTTTCCAAATGTTTCCACCTTTCCAACCGGTGTTCGTGTTGGTGCCATCAACACCGGCAACTTCTAGATGTTCCACATGAACTGAATTGCTTGCGTCTCATCCTCAGCTGAGCCGGAAGGAGAGGTGACGTGGCCTAAGTAATGACAACCAGATTCCGATATAAGAGAAATATGTTCCTCTTTGACAGTGTCGCGGTTTTCACCTTCGCTGACTTGTGTAAGTGTATTGTCTTTGCGGCCGTCAAAATACAGTCCATATACAGAGTCAATACTTTCCGTGTTTTGGAGCTTAACTCCAACACTTTTTTTTGCCCGACTAATCTTGCATTTGTCAGTGACAAAGCCTGATCCTCTGTTATCAAACCTGCTTTTTTGGCATCCAGAAAAGTGTAAATTAAAGCATTTTTAACAACATAACATTTGCATGGCAGGTGGGCGTGGTTACAATCCAATTTCCTCCGTTTTAAGATAGTACCTTCAAGAAATTACTTCTGAAAGTATCGTTAATACAGCTTTAGTAGTTTACGAGATATTTGCAAAAAACTTAGTAGGGGGCGGGACCATGCCCACTTTTCCAAAAAAAATAAATCCAAATGTGACCCTTTCTAGTGCCATTTTTTGTAGCAAAGTTTAATTTCATATCTTTATTTATGGCTTAGTTATAGCTCTTTATAAGATTTTCGATTTACGGGTACCAAGTTTCATCTCAATTTATACTCAAGTTACAGCTTGCACGGACGGATAGACAGACATCCGGATTTCAACTCTACTCATCACYCTRATCACTTTGGTATATGTAACCATATATCTGACGATATATACCGTTATTAGCAACTTTATTGCGAGAGTATAAAAATTATGCCCTCTGAATTACATGAAAATATCTGAGAGATTTACCGAAATTCTCGGTGAAAAATTAGGTTAGGTTAGGTTATGCACAGAGTTCTTGGTGTTCGATATCAGGGACCTTGAAAAGTTATAGTGCGATCACGACAATTTTTCCACAAATGATACCTCAGCTCGAATACCGTATTTGTGTAAAGTTTAATTCCGCTATCCTCATTGGTTCCTAATGTATATATTATACAGAGAAGGCATCAGATGGAATTCAAAATAGCGTTATATTGGAAGAAGGCGTTTTTGTCAACCGATTTCACCCATATTTCGTATATACTGAATTTCATTGAAATCGGTCGAGTAGTTCCTGAGATATGGTTTTTGGCCCATAAGTCGGCGACGCCACGCCCATTTTCAATTTAAAAAAAAAGCCTGGGTGGAGCTTCCTTCTGCCATTAAAACGGCTCTATAGAGTTCGGTTGACATAGCCGTAGTAGTTTCCGAGATATGTATGTGGGCCACGCCCACTTTTCCAAAAAAAATTAATCCGAATATACCCCTCTCTAATGCGATCCTTTGTGCCAAATTTCACTTTAATATCTTTATTTATGGCTTAGTTATGACACTTTAGAGGTTTTCGGTTTTCGCCATTTTGTAGGCGTGGCAGTGGGCCGATTTCGCCCATCTTCGAACTTAACCTTCTGATGGAGCCAAGAAATACGTGTACCAAGTTTCATCATGATATCTCATGATACTCAAGTTACAGCTTGCACTGATAAACGGACGGACGGACGACAGACAGACATGCGGATTTCAACTCTACTCGTCACCCTGATCACTTTGGTATATATAACCCTATATCTGACTTAGTTAGACTTTTAGTTTTAGGGCTTAAAAACAACCGTTATGTGAACAAAACTATAATACTCTCCTTAGCAACTTTGTTGCGAGAGTATGAAAAGAGATAGTCTCATAAAAACAGACAGCGGGAGAGGAAATGAGTTTGTCTGGATAAGCAATGAAAGCATCATGGTAATTAGCTACTACCCGACGTCGAGCGATCCCATTTCATACTTGCAAGCAAAGCTGGAAAATATTTAATAATCGTAATATCCTTCATATGACAGCTTGATTAAGACTTATCGTTTTGAGTAGGGAAACAAAACTCACCAAAGGATGGTGTCTGAATAACCCACAAATGGGAACTTAGAGAAGTATTGACCGGATTCAACTTATATTGTTTTTTCCATACATTGACCGATATTTTCGGTCAAAAGTCAACTGTAGATTCTAGGGTTCCCATATTCGATACTTAAGGGCTTTTTTACTTTAAAGGACTTATGAGTACAAAGTTTGTGTACCGTTACTTAAATTGCTTGTTGATTGGTGTACTGGAAAGTGAAAGAATCAAATGGACTTTAAGTTTATGCTATATGGGAAGTAGGAGTGGTTGTAGTCCGATTTCGGCCATTTTCGCGCTGGGACATAGGAATATGAGAGAATCCAGCGCATTTTAGTTAGTCGACTGAGGTAACCATTGTATGGGGTGTGAGCGGGGTTACCATCTGATTTCATTCATTTGCGCACTATCGTTAAGAGCTCTTATACTATTTGCGTTAGGTGTATTTATTTGTTGTAGATTAAGTGGTTTAAAATATGATTTATGCATATTCTCCTTCTTCTTTATTGGCGTAGACACCGCTTACGAGATTATAGCGGAGTTAACAACAGCGCTCCAGTCGTTTCTCCTTTTCGCTACATGTCGCCAATTGGATGTTCCAAGCGAGGCCAGGTCCTTCTCCACCTGGTCCTTCAAACGGTGTGGCGGTCTTCCTCTTCCTCTGGTTCCCCCGGCGGATACTGCGTCGAATACTTTCAGAGCTGGAGTGTTTTCGTCCATCCGGACAACATGACCTAGCCAGCGTAGCCGCTGTCTTTTAATTCGCTGAACTATGTCAATGTCGTCGTATACAGCTCATCGTTCCATCGGGTACGATATTCGGCGTGGACAATGCGGAAAGGACCATATATCTTTCACAGAACCTTTCTCTCGAAAAATGTCAACGTCGACTCATCAGTTGTTGTCATCGTCCAAGCTACTGCTCAATTTAGCAGGACGGGACTTATGAGTGACTTATAGAGTTTGGCTTTTGTTCGTCGAGCGAGGACTTCACTTTTCAATTGCCTACTCAGTTCGAAGTAGCACTTGTTCGCAAGAGTTACCCTGCAAATATACGAAACTATCTACAACTTCAAAGTTATAACTGTCAACAGTGATGTGAGAGACTAGTCGCGAGTGTGATGACTGGTTGTTTGGTGACAGGAGGTATTTGGTCTTGCCCTCATTCACTGCCAGACCCATTTACTTTTCTTCCTTGTCCATTCTGGAGAAAGCTGAACTAACGGCACTGCTGTGGAGACTGATGATATCAATATCATCGACATACGCCAGCAGCTGTACACTCTTATAGAAGATGGTACCTTCTCTACTTAGTTCTGCAGCTCAAATTGTTTTCTCCAGAAGCAGGTTGAAGAAGTCGCACGATAGGGAGCCGCCATGTCTGAAACCGCGTTTGGTATCGAACGGCTCGAAGAGGTCCTTCCCGATACTGACAGAGTTTTTGGTGTTGCTCAACGTCAGTTTACACGGCCTTATTAGTTTTGTGGGGATACCAAATTCAGACATCGCGGTATAAAGGTAGCTCCTTTTCGTGCTGTCGAAAGCAGCTTTGAAATCGACGAAGAGGTGCTGTGTGTCGATTCTCGGGACTTTTCCAAGATTTGGCGCATGGTAAATATCTGGTCGGTTGTTGATTTTCCAGGTCTGAATCCACACTGATAAGGTCCAATCAGTTTGTTGACGGTGGGCTTTAATCTATCACACAATACGCTCGATAGAACCTTATATGCGATGTTGAGGTGGCTTATCCCACGGTAGTTGGCGCAGATTGTGGGGTCTCCCTTTTTGTGGATTGGGCAGAGTACACCTCAATCGTTGGGCATGCTTTCATCCTGATGCATGCTCCTTATTACCTCTTCGCCGCCGTGTTTGAATAGCTCAGCCGGCAATCCATCGGTCCTCGCCGCTTTGTTGTTCTTCAGACGGGTAATTGCTATTCGAACTTCTTCATGGTCTGGCAATGGAACGTCTGCTTTCCGAAAGGAGTTTGAAATGTAGTCCCACAGTTCCCTTATTCCGAGATATTGACGAGTGCTCTCAGAGAGCAGGAGTGCAAGCAGTGATATAATATATACCTCAAACCAATTCGAGGATGGGGCCACACCCAGGTTTTCAAGAACTTAGAGTATTTCCTGTATATGCGTTTGATAGAAAAATAAATCGGTCGCTCTAATTCATACCCACATATACGTACATATGTTTAAATTATTTCTGAATTCTCAACAATAAATGTTCTTTATTGCTTTATTTATTACATAAACTCACACAGACAGAGAATAATGTGATACCAACTTTAAAATAATAAATATCTTTCATATAAATACTTATTTCATGCCTGCATGTTTAAATGCTTTCATTTTTGATATATATCATCATTATATATATAATTATATATATATTTTTTTTTTTTCTTCGCTGGTATTCGTTATTACAATAAATAATTAAATAAAATCGCGAGCTGACTCTTGCAAATAAATATAAGTAAACATAAATTGAGTGCGTAGTAGACAGTTTAATCGTTGGGAGTTTCATGCCGTGCCATACTTTATTTTATTTTTTACAAGAACGGCTTGTCGTCGAATACCGGACGTGTGTTTCGATAAACGCCTTCGGCATTGTCCGCTGCATCTGCCACGGTTGCTGCGGCCACTACATGTGCCATATGCTTCAAATTATTCACTGGTATATACTTGTGTGGCTTGCCGCCATGTCTTATAGCGAACACATTGCTGCTGCCACTTGAAGCTAAATCGTCCCACCCGCCGAACGCTGCACCCCCTCCACCTACATTGCCCTTGTGATACGCTTTCGTTAATGGAAACGGTAAATGGACAATTTCCAAATGTGTCCGGTCTTTGGCGCCACCATCGTAGCCACCGCCATCACCGGAACCCGAGATCAGCCATTTAAGCACAAGTAGTCCGGTGATTGCCAACGCAATTTTACTCATCACAAACGAGGATGTGGAGAGCGCTGTTAGTGTTTTTAAAACGAGCGGAAAAATGATAAACTTCATTATTAAGAAACCAATCAGTATCGGCTGTAGGTACTTCAACATTTTCCTGCGTTTACGCCTGCCACGTTCTGGATGGAGAGAGTTGAAAAGAGATTGTAAGTGTAAGTAAACAATTACTTCATTAAATATGTAGTTGATAGTTTAAATTGGATGAAGTAGCCATATTGAACAATTAAGAAATGCGACACATGGAAATTTAAATTAAAATTCAAATTACTTACCGTGCTTGAATCTTTTTCCGCTTATGCGGAAGTGACAGAATGACAGTTTGTTCATTTGGTATCATGAATAATTTATACAGAGAACAAAAAAAGAATTATCCTGTGTGTATTGCGTTTTATGTACCAACGTAAGATTAATATATGTACGTATACAAGTATTGCATATACACTTTGTTTCATTGCAGTAAAGACCTTATATTTCCTTGAAATACTGAAAAAGGGTTCCCATTCCAAAACGATGCATGTTATTTTAAAGTTCTTTGGCAACTCTAATAATTCAATAAAAAAAAATGTTTACCGTACTTTTCGTACTATTGTTATTACCACAAATACATCCCTTCCCCCGCAAAAAAGGAAATAAACAAATTTATATTTTACCTAATCTATATAACATAATAATCGATTTGGCATTGAGTTGATGTAATGAGAAATTGTATTAAATTGACCGCCAAAGGTTCTCAATAGGACTTACTTCAGAAGAACCAGTTGGCCATGCCGAAATATCGATATTTTTAGGTTGAAGCCACATTTTCGTTGCTCGTATGGATGCATGCCTTGTCTTGTTGAAAAGAGAAAGATTTTTGCGGATACAGGGTTTGTGCGGGTTATATAAAAATTGGGGGTCATTTTCACATATGTTCAAATTTTTTTCTCAAACTTCCATTCGCCGCAATTTCTGGACGTCAGTGAGCACTTTTGCGCGTGTTCAAGTGGTCCGTCACAATGTCATAAGCCACAGATTTTTATAATTTAACATCTGGGCACTTAAGCGAATACTTAGTCGACGGAATCCGAAGTCCTCTTTATCCCCCCAAAAAGGACTGGTGCTACCAAAACACATAACTCCTTGCTACAGCAACATCTGGGAGAGCCTGTTAGATTATATCAAACAGCGCGAAAATGTTCGTCCTGACTCTCCAGCTACTTGGAGACAACTGACCAGCCGCTCGTTCGTTAGGAAGTTAGGAAAAGTACCGTTAGAAAAATTTTTTTTTTTATAGAATTGTTAGAGTTACCATAGAGTTTTAAAATAACATCATTCGTTTTTGGAATGGGAACACATTTTTTTCAGTGTCCTTTCAAGAAGCATACACATTTATAAATCTCTTACGACGACAAGGCGGAATGTTATCCAAAAATTGTGACTAGATGGATTTAAATCAAAATAATTTAACCCAATTCATTCCTTAAAACGTTTATTTAAGAAGAACCTATTCGTGGTGGGTTAATATCCTCATGAAGATAATAGCAGTTATATCAAGAGAAATAATTTGAGATTATCAGTGATAAGAAAGGACCAGCAATCATTAAATTTGAGTTCAATTACAAGAAAAATCGACACCTTTATCGAAAGTACTAACAACTTTTTTATCACTGTCATTTATGTGTAAAAAAATTTGACAGAATAGGTGAAAATATTTAGTGTTTTAAATATATTTAATCTATTGATAATACATTAATTGAAAACACAAAGGGAATTAGAAAAGTTTGTTTCAAAAATTGTTTAAATCTATGATATAGTATACTAACCGTAACAAGGGAAATTATAAAAAAGAATAAACGTTAACTTCAGTTGCACAGAAACTATATACTCGTCACAGGCGCATTTCTGTTAGTAACTATGTGTTCAGTTTGTATGGAAGCTATATGCTTTAGTAATCCGTTCTGAATAATTTTTGTGGAGATTACATTGTTGCCTGAGAGAATAATATAAACCAAATTTCGTGAATATACCCTGTGAAATGTGAAATTCTCCATACAAGAACTTGATTCCGATTGTTCAGTTTGTATGGCAGCTATATGTTATAGTGGTCCGATATCGGGCGTTCCGACAAATGAGTAGCTTCTTGTTAAGAAAATGACGACTGCAAAATTTGAAAACAATATATTGAAAACTGAGGAACTAGTTTTTATATATACAGACAGACAGACAGACGGTCATGGCTAAATCGACTCAGCTCGACATACTGATCATTTATATATGTATATACTTTGTAGGGTCTCCGACGCTTCCTTTTGGGTGTTACAAACTTCGTGACAAACTTAATATACCCTATTTAGGGTATAATTATTATCCTGATATGAGAAATATGTGATATAAACTCTACCAAATAGGGTTAATTTAATAAACTGAGTTTATGTGAAAAACGACAACAATGGAACGAAGCATATATAACTGTATAATTTGAAGGAACCTTGTCAATTTTATTTCATTAACATATTATACATTTTAATCAAGCACACTGAACGACATATTCGTCACAAGGTTTTTTTAAGAAAACGAAAATCAACGAAATATATGAAGTATATGGAGGACACCATACATACGAGTTTAAAGCCAACTTTAAATTTGGAATTTGAAAATTAATTTTATAGGATCCAAGGACTGTATCGACCAGATTTTTTCTATTTTTGGCAATACTGCATATTATCAACAGTATTTACTTATATACTCCCTGAGTTTCATTAAGGTAAACTTACTACCATCAATATACATACATATATGGAGTAAAATCAGCCAGATATTCAAAAAATGTGATATTAGGTGTTTAGGGGCTAGGACAAGACTTCACAAGATTTATACATTTTATATACACGTTCTCCGTTTTCACTAAGATCACTCACTTTATGGCTGATAAAAGCGGTATAAAGTAAACCGGAATGTCTGATTATGAAAAATTTTTGATTACAAGGTGACTTACTTTAAAAGCACTATTCGTGCGAAGTTTTATCCCGTTACATTCATATGTGGTTGATTTGTATTCTGGAAAGTGAAAGACTCTTTGAATACTTAAACGTGGTTGTATTGAACTTCGCCCATTTTTACACTGTAACGTTGCATATTTAGTTGAGTAAGTAAAAAGCTATGCGATTTCACCTGAAATTGGGCAGTACCTTGCCCATCGTCTAATTTTGACACCTAGAAGCAGGTGCCTTGTGATGAATTTAATTATTGATTTATCTTACTTTTAGTAGTTTTTAACAAAACCGTATATAGTGTTGTGAAAATGGGGAATATCGAACGTATTCTTCTAAAATAACTCTATTTAGCATTACATATGGTTTCTTCATTTTACGAAATTTGCAATTCAAACGTCAATAATTATATGAGAAATTGAAAAATGAAAATAAGGTACGAAATCTCAAGTCTAAAAATTGTGGACCCCAGTGCCTATGACTGACTTTTTATATACCGGATTGACTTCCGGTTGACTTTATACTGTTTTTTTTTTTAACAGACTTTATGCTGTATGTGTCCTTGAGTGTTTGTTATCTTCATAACGACTCTAACGCAATCAATCCAGTCCTTCTTCTATCCCAAATACTTAAAGCCGTTTAAGTTGGTCCATAAATAATACATTTTAATGACTTCATAAAAATAATGTGGTTTAGCGTAGTAGTGACCTATTCCTCTTATAATTATTATATGATTTCCGGTTTGCTGTATTTTCTTCATATACGTACAAGTAACCGCTCTAATTTCGCAGCCGCGTCATCATTAGTATTAGCATTAGGGCAAATTATTACCTTCAATTCAGACCAATTGCGAAAGTACCTCTTAACAATATCTGGCTTCTACGACTTATAAAAATTTGGTAATAATTTAATAAATTCTGAATTAAATTTCCTTAATACATATCTGAACATGATGTCTGAAGTTGGCATATAATTAAACAGAATACATTGAACATATGATAAGCTGGATTAATTAAAAATGCTTTTAAATTAGTGAATATGTGTTTTCAATATAAATAAATATGTAAACAAATTTTTGGCGCTTCCATATAACTCAATAAAAAGGTCATTGACCGGGAAGTTTAGCCGAAGTACTTAGATTTTATACTACTTATAGTGGAAGGAAAGGTGCTATATTTGGATCATGGTGTTTGCATGTTGTGAGCTCACTTTTCCACACTTTTGTCTCGATACCTTCGCCGAGAATATATGTATGTAGAAAACTCCATTTTATAAGATGTTCTTTTGTCATTATAATTATGTGTATAAATTAATACAACGCTAAAAATTAGTGCAATAGTTGACAATTCAATTGCTTAATCTAATTCGAGTTCAAACTTGTTAACAAAAAAGTTTTGCAGCACCAGAGATCGTTTTTGATATTTTGATAATTGATACAATTTGAGACAGAATACAAAGAGCGTTCCATAGTAAACAGGACTTAAAAAACAACAGAACAAATGATTGTTTGGCAAAATCAATTTATTTTATTTCAAATAGGCTCCTCTGCTTCAATACAGCTTTATGCATGGTCCAAAAGCATGTCGAACGATTGTCTTAGCTCGTTGGCCGGTATGACCGCCAGTATGCCGATGCAAGCCTTTTGAATGGCCTTTATGTCTGCATAAAGCTTTCCTGTGATTTTTGGTCAAATAATCGGTCACAAGCGTCGATCGATGGGAGCAACTTTTGGTCGTCAGTCAATTTTTGCGGAACAAACCGTGCATATACCTTTCGTAAGCCCAAATTTTCGGTCAAAATGCGATAAATCGATGTTTTGGAGATGTTGATGACTTCGGCTAATTTTTCATGAATTCACGCACAGTTTCGATGGATGATCACGAATTTTGATTAACCCACATGTTGATCGTCATTTATGTCCTCACGACTACTTTGAAAAGCATTGAAACCACTCCTGCACTTTGCTACGGGATAGGCAATAACCGCCATAAACTGGTTTCATCAACTGAAACGTTTCGGTAAAAGTTTTACCAATTTTAAAACAAAATTTAAGGTTGGCTCTTTGTTCGAAGCTCATTATCACACCGATAACACAAACATACTGACACTTCAACAGCAACAATTTCACTTCCAGTCGATGAAATGTCATGAAATTCTCACTGGAAATCGATAAAGACAGCAGATTCCAACGCACCAGTCGACAAATAGATGGCGCTAGATTCAAAAAGTCCTGTTTACTTTGAAACGCACCTTGTATAATTTCCGATTAAATTAAAAATTTCCTTTTCAGTATTTTCTATTACATAAAATGGTTAATTAATGCCTTGAATATTGTATTAAGCTCAGTCCAAAATATGTTTATTAAGTCGATTTTCGTAGAAACCACTAATTGTAGACTAATTTGTATGAACTTGAGTTATCAGTTACTGTAGTGTATACATGCATATACCGCCTTAATTGTATATATCCAATGCATTGTGCAGTACATAAAAATATATTTATGTACACATATTTGTTACGCTCAAAGTTCCCTTTTTTTATTTTTATATTTACCTTCATTTATTTCATTTGATAAATTGTTTTTCATTTCAGCAATACCCGCATCCTTTTGAAAATCTCCTGGTATTGCAATTTCACGATGAAAAGTTAACATATTCGCTTGAAGCATTGAATCGTTCCCCAGATGACTCAACTCTTTCACTGCCTCTGCACTTCCCGCCGCCACAAACGCGTCCGCAGCCGAACCACTTAACTGCGTGGCTGACGATTTTTCAGTTGCAGAGGCTGTGGGTCGCAATAAGCCATAGCCGCAGGATAAGCCGTAAATGAATAAAACGAAACTGCGCATTGCAACGAATTCAATTTAGAACCTTTTTTTTTAATAAAAACTGTTGGCGAGTAGAAATTCTGCGAAATATTCAAACTGAAATTTGCAAACCGCTGCGCACATCGGCACAAATCTAACTGAAATTCAACAGTATGGGCCGTAGGTGTTGCGCCTGCAGTGTGGCATCTGCAACACAAAGTAATAGGTACTTGCAATAGCTCTTCTATCTGATGCGGCCGCTGAATCGGAGGGGTGCGTGTAATCAATGCGCTTTTGTAGCAGCAAACGGTTGGCTGCGTGCAACATAAGTACCGCAAATCGTTGAAAATTCAGTTTTCAGCCTGGTTGTCAGCATGTGGCAGCTACAGCAGTTAACTGAAATGTAGTTACTGGGTCTGGAGTTACTGGCTTATTTGCAGCGCAGCTCTTGCTGGTTCTATGTGGAAAATACATTTTACTTCCAATAAATTAACTTCATTACCTTTTTTGTTGCTGTGAAAATAACCGTGAAATTATGAATAAGAATTCTTTATGGAATTTGGTTCATACCTATACATTTAACAGGGTGATTATTAAAATCAGAGTTTTGATTATGAATTTGCATTCCGCACTTGTTCATCTGACTTGGCCTAGTTAAAGTAGCTGTTGTATGTTGATTACAGAACTCCATTCACGTTCTTTTCAACTTTTCGAACATTTCTCGCATAATCGCCCAAGCTTCCGTACTATCCGTTTGAAATAATTTAAATAAGGCTGGACGAATGTCCATCCGGCAATATCTGCCGGACCTCACCCAAATGAATGCATTTCTGAAGCGTATTGGCATGGGTGATGAAAAGTGGGTCACTTACGACAAGGGCGACTGAAAACGGTAATGGTGGAATCGAGGTGATCCGGCGCAAACCAAGGAAAGATTTTCTATGGGTGTATTGGAATTGACAGAGTATCATCTACTTTGAGCTACTCCCCTACAATCAAACTCTTGATTCGCATGTGTATTGTCATCACTTGTACCGTCTTAAGGAAATAATGGTGCAGAAGCGATCATGTTTTGGTTTAAGCAGAAGGATTGTACTCCATAAGGACAGCGTCAGACCACATTCGCAGGCGGTGACTCACCAGAGACTTCCGGAGCGTGGTTGACAAATTCACCTTATAGTCCGGACCTGACAACAATTGACTACTACCTTCTCGTGGCTAAGGCGAAAGAATTTGATGGTGAAATATTCTAAATATGCTAAATAAAATCTTCAATTGAACGCCAAATTATTAGAGTTGTAGTAGACCTAATAACTATCTAAATCGTGCTTTTTGGCACACATACTTTTTGTTTGTTGAAAGGGTGCATTGACTTCCAAATTATTGTCTACTCAGTCCAACGATGACTCTTTACATTATAAAGTCCTATTTGGTGTGGTGGTTCCATTATTGTCGAAATTGCATAGAATTTCAATGAGATTGTCACTACATAAAATGCAGAAGCAATTTAACCATCTTTGCAAGGCATGAAAATACTTTACATACTCTTGTTACTCGTCGAACATTACCTAAACAGCTAATTGCCGCTTCTAACGAAATCTAATTAGTGGATTTTACTAATTTCACAGTATCAAATTCCTTCTTAACAAACTGGATGAGTGAATTAAACAGGCGTTTTACCGCCTCTGCAAACGAAAATTCAAGTCCAGCTTAAGAAGCACCATGTGAGTATATATGTGCATAAACGGAACCGCGCACATAAAAATTTATTTGAACAATCGTCTCAAAACGTTCTGAAATCAGAAAAATAAAACTTTTGTTGATACGGAAAAGTGCTTGCGAGAATTATAATTTCATTTATTACTTCGGCTTCGTCTCACTTGCTGCGCTGCTTTTCTTCGATAACCACTTTAACAGAAGCAAAAAATGAATTGAGGTAATTACGCCACAATTGAGTTATCGTTGACAGCATTTACCAAGGCAGACAGTTCCACGATAACAACTATCCCAACATACTCAGGCTTGTTAGGCATTTTTGACTATCCGTCATGCAGTGAGAAAGTCAAGTGAAATTTGAAATTTAGTATTTTTACACTTGGCTGCGATGCGTCACACTCCCGCGCTTATTCGCTTGCACACTTGAGGATGACATTCATGTCACTCACTCACTCAATCAGTCAAGCAATGCGTCAAGTTAGGCAGTTAGAAACTTTGTTCGAATGCAAATTGCTTTTCAGAACTTCAGACTTCTATTGTCATAGACACAAAATGACTTTTGGCTGGTGTGTGCGGTTGCGTCTTATTTCGGAAGTGCTTACTGATCCGTGTGACGGTAGTTGTTACATTTATGCTCGAAACATTGAATGAAATGAAATGACTTTGGTTGGCCCGCATTTTTGTTCGAATTTACTGTCCCAACTACTGTGCGCTGCTGACTTTGGAGTGAAGTATTGCAAATATTAGCGAATATTTATAAAACGAAATTGTTAATTAATTAATTAATTAATTCTCCTTTTTATTTAGAACTAGCTGATGCCAGAGTCGTTGTCCTGCGTGAAATTATGTGTTTTGAAATGAAAAGAAAGTTTAATTTATCATTTCATTTTTTTTTCAATGTAACGCAGCTTTATAAACAACATTTTTTGGTTTCTGTTCGGGTATACAGAAAGATGGTTTTCCTACTCTTGAGCACGCCACGTATATCTGGTATAGTATTTCCAAATTTGTGCCTCACACTATACGACTATCTTTAGGTCCTATTGATTGTCATCTCAAATATGTTTGAACCGAAATGGCAAATCGTTAGAACTCAAAGGAATCCGCAGAATCAAGCATTATGCCACTTGTACGAGTATTCAACAGCTGCGTCACAATCAGTCGGGTTACATTACACAGTTTCGGCGCATGAAGATTGCGAAACAGAATAACGACTGATCCTACTTTGAGACGCAAATGATACGGTGGCATACCAAGCGTGTCCAAAGAAATTAGAAATTCCACTGGATAATTCATTGTGTCGTCTTCATTGTCAAGACGATCGATCGATTTGTATGAGCGCAAGTCTCCCTGAATTTTACTTTGAATCTTCCAGTATAAGTCAACAACATCGGTATTTTTGGCTGCCAATATTGCGCGTACACTTAAGGAGTCGTAGTTAAGATAATTTATCCAATGTCCGAACATTTGTGGTGAGCTCATCTTTCGTGATCAACCGGAATTGTATCACAATTGAGTCGGATTTAAAGTCTGATATGTCGAAATGATTATCGCGAAAAGTATGCAAACTTCATTTGCATTCCAGTGATTAACGGGTTCCAGCAATTGTAGTTGCTGGCTTACTTCTCCACACCCTACCATTCACAGTAAGCAATAACTCAAATAAAGTTAAACAGCGTACATTACACAATCGTGGTTTTTCGGGTGGATTGTGTAAATTCTTCCTAATACAACAGAACCTGGATGTCAATCTACTGGTTGGTCTTGCTTTCTGCGCAACTATTTCTTCGACGATGCATTCCATGTATAACATCCAGGTATTTCCGAATAGAGCAATGTTCTCGTAAACGGATCACTGACGAAAGTTGAGAAAAAACTCTTAAATGTTAATTTTGTTGCTATCGGTGTTTCCACTGAGTAAAATGTATTCCTATTAGTATACTATTTTAGAGTAACCCACAAGAGCATAGAATCTACATTAAAGAGTTAGATGTGGTATATACTATATAGTAACAACCTGATATAACCATGATAAGGATGCCAGTCTATAGTATTGTAGATAAGCAAAAATAATGCCGTTAATCGAAAAAATACAATGTTTCATATATGTAGAACAAAAATAAAGAAATTTTATCATTAATTTCGCACGGACTATCACCGTAGAGAGGGCCTAATCTGATTATATAAAAGCTTTTTGAAAAGTGTATGCCACTTAATGTAGATATTTATATATCATACCTTCTGACATTTCTTGATACATTATTAAAATTGGAGACATCGGATAATAAGATCGCGCATCTCCCATACTAATGTATGTTCAAATCAAGATTTGTAATTGAATAATGGACATATTTGCATTATTTTGGATGAAATAATAGTAATCCCCGAAACACATCATATAGTAGTTCTGTTAATATATAAGACAGCCGTATAAAAATACACATATGTCCCAGCACTGAACTCCATCTCACTTGTTTCATGTCTGTTTTAAATACTTACTCGTTTGTTCAACTCGGACTACCCATTTGTGTGCTATTTTTTGTAAATAGCATGTACAAAATCACGGCAACAATATTTACTAGTTTTAGTGCAAAAACTATATTTTTTTTTTTTGAATATTTTATTTTTGCACCTACAAGTCCAGCAATTTGCAGTTCAGAAGAGAATAGGTATTGCAGATGGGTATAATAGGACCACTGCCACTTCATAACTAAGCCGTAATTGAGGCACCGAACTTGTTCACCACAAGTCACGTTAAGGAGGTGCACCTGCGATTTGAAAAAGTTTAAAAAGTGATCTTAGTCCTGCCTTCTAAAAGTTCGGTGCCCAAGATTCTCCTGATATTCCTACGTTACAGTACATAAAAACCGACTACAATTGCGACTATTCCCATATGATACCTTTTGAAATCCATCTGATTCTTTCACATTCTAGTACACAAATAAAGTGCCATGGAGAACAACGGAAAGTTGGTCCACCAAAAATTAGAAGTTATACATTATTTCTATCATAAATGAGACTCCTCGAAGAAAAAGACTTTCAGTTGCAAGTACAATATTATATAGTTTACCACACCCTCCACCTATAAATCCTACTCCGTATCCGCCCCTGTATGTATGTAAAAATGTATTAAATCGAGGAATAAAGAATTTCATTGATATCCCAAACCGTTTTTATTTTATTAAAATCAGTAATTTTTATTGGTCTACTTTTGGAGTGTCACATTGAAAACCCCTATAGATAAAATCGATTGAGGGATGATTTATGCTAGTTGCAAGGGTATAAAATGTTCGGATACACAGAAACTTAACCCTTTCTTCCTTGTTTATAAATATAGTAGATAAGTCACACACTGAATATATAAGAATATAGAGTCAAGTCAAGAAAGTAACGGGCATTTATAAATAAAACGAAAATTTTTTCAATCAGCATCCAAAATTATTTTATTGCCATCAAAGTAACTTCCATTTGAAGCGATGTACATGTGCCAATGCTTCTTCCAATCATCAAAGCATTTTTTATAGGCACTTTCCACTTTTTCCTTTGTTTTAATGTCTTCAATTGAGTCGAAGCGTGTTTCCCGAAGTGGATATTTCAGTGGAGAGAATAAGAAAAATTCGCAGGGGTCCATATCTGGTGGTTGCTCAATGGTATTTGTTGAGTGTTTTGACTCATTCACAATGATGGCTTCATGCGATGGTGGGTTATCATAATGAAGAATCCTCAAATATATTAGTAGACCCACGTCTCGTCACCAGTAGTTATGCGTTCCATGCAGGTGGGATCTGAATTGGCTCGACCCAGAATGTCTGCAGCTACTTGCTCTCGATACCTTTTTTGAAGGTCTATCGGAATAAGTCTTGCAGCAACGCGTTGCATGCCCTAATTTTTCATGCATAATCGTACTCATGCGACATCCCCACTTTATGGACAATCTCTCTTAAGCTCACATGGCTACTTTCGGCAACAATTTCCTTCACTTTTTCATAATCGGTCATATTCATTGAAGGCCGTCCAGAGAGAGTCACGTCTTCAACGGTCTCCCGACCCTCCTTGAATGCTCTGTAACACTCGTAAATGCGCGTTTTTGATAGAGCAGATTCAAGCTCTACTGCAACATTTTCAATGTTTTGGCACACGAAAATTAGTTCGCAACACAATATTTAAACCAAAATGCGTTGATCAATATTGTCGGTCATAGTAAAATTCGACGAACACTACTGAGGTCCACTGCCATCAACAGCTGCTGTAAAAACAATGGTTGACAGATCGCCAACCGAGGAAAAACAATTTACCTGTCTTCCATATAGCGGGAAATTTAAATAAATTCCCGATACTTTCTTGACAGAGTGTATATTGTATAAGACTAAACGGAGGTTTGAAAATTGTATTTTAGGTATATGTTTGAGGGATGTATTGACTCGATTTTGGTATTCGGTAACTGGGTTCTTGAACAGTTTTAGTCTGATTTTTACCTTTTTTTGGTCCTAACGTGGTTTACTTTAGAATACTATTCCGGCAAAGTTTTATCCCGAAACATTCTTTGACGCTTAAATTATTGTACGAGAAGAAAGTGTGGTTATAAAATTTTTTTGCTCATTTTCGCACTGCACAATAGGAGTGTCAAATTATGACTACCAGTCCTACATACCATTTATCTCGCTTTTAGTAGTTTTTAACAAAACCATTAAAGAGGGAGAGGGCCGCTTTCATCCGTTTTCACACTCTCGATGGAGGTTCTTATAGCATTATTGTAGACTTAGTGGTTTAGGAGAATATTACATTAAACCTATTAGAGTCCCGCTCTCTCGTCACGTCAATTTTATACAAATTTCTAGGCCACAAGTGCATTTTGCTACTGCAACCACATGTACATAAGTACAAGATTATATCTTAATTTAGGGCATTGTATGGGTTTTCGATTAATGGCGTCTTGTGGGTGTGGCAATGGCCCGAGCTTAGTTCATTATTTCATAGCAGGAACACTCCCAAATAACGCAATTGGTGTAGATTTATTACCAAAAGAAATTCTAATCCAATATTCAGTCGACAGAATCTCAGCTAGAATATATTCGGTCCAGGCACGGCGATAACTTGCACGAAATTTAATAAGAAACAAGTAAGGAAGGGCTAAGTTCGGGTGTAACCGAACCTTTTATACTATTGGAGTTTGGAGGAATCAAAGCCAAGGAAATACCTTAAGGAATAATATGTCAACCAGGCGATCGGAATCCCAGCAACTTTATAAAGGTCATTTTTTCAATAGACTTTTTTTGACAGATCAGTCGTGTCAAGCTGTCATGTTATTTTTGTTCAGTATTGTTTGGCATTTCATCAAGGCTTACGCTTGAACAACGTTTACAAATCATTCAATTATTACGAAAATTCACGTTCTATAAAGAATATGTTTCGCGCGATTCGATTAACTTGTCGGCCTATCCGGCACAGCATCACCCATCTTGAGACCCAAAATTCATTATTGGATAATATTCGACTGAACAGACCACGCCCAGCACGCAGTGAAGAAAATATAGTTGAGAATGTACACGAAGACCAGACAGTCAATTCGGTGACAAATAATATTTTTTCGAATTGTAATAAACATTCCCCAATAAATTTGAAGTTTCTGTAATTTTAAAGTAGAGATCATCGAAATGGATTACTATACTATAAGTATATAACTCATAGAGGTTTAGGAGATCTGTACAGTAAACTTATTAGAAAGCGTGACAACGCCTGATTTTTCAAAATTTTTGGCCTACATTTAACTTTTGATAATACAAGGTGCGTTCCAAAGTAAACATGATTTAAAAAAAAAACAGAACAAATGGTCTTTTCTGCAAAATCAAAATATTTTATTCAAAATAGTCTCATTCTGCTTCAATACAGCTTTTTGCACGGTCCAAAAGCATGTCGAACGAGTGTTTTAGCTCGTTGGCCGGTATGGCTGTCAGTATGCCGGTGGAAGCCTTTGGAATGGCCTCTACGTCCGCACAACGCTTTTCTTTCATAGGCAAATGGTTAATGGTTAAAATGTGAATATTGGTAAAAAAAATCGGTCACAACCGTCGATCGATGAGACGGCGCATTATCGTGTAACAAACGCCAACTTTCATCTTCGCGATAATCGGGCCAAACACGTCGAATACGGCGCACCAAACGCTTCAAAACTCCTAGATGGAACAAATTATTTGTGGACAATACAGTTGGAATCATAAAAAAAAGGATTGTCTTCACTTTTGAATTTTCCATGAGCGATTTTTTAGGTTTCGACTCGTCCGGTGCATTCCATTCAGCACTCTGGCGTTTCGTTTCGGTCACAATATTGTAAAGGAAGTAATGATGTCCACATATATTCGGTCAAAATACGATAAATCGATGGACGCATTATTTATGCTGGTATGTTCACGAGGGGTCATGTGTAGAAGTTCACGCCAGTGAGGARAGTCTCTGATCGCCATTCACTTGGGAATGGCCAGAAACGATTCTTTTACATATGACTCAAGCAGCTCACGACTTCCGGTCTTTGACCAAGTATCCTCTGGGTAGCC
>NW_017537174.1:131867-152437 GCF_001853355.1 Bactrocera latifrons
CAAGTGGAGAAGGACCTGGCTACGCTTGGAATATCCAATTGGCGCCACGTAGCGAAAAGAAGAAACGACTGGCGCGCTGTTGTTAACTCGGCTATAACCGCGTAAGCGGTGTCTACGCCAATTAAGAAGAAGAAGATGTTCACGAGGATCAATTTTCGAAATTCGCTGTTTTCCACTACAATCGACATAGCAGAAATATTGTTCAAAACACTTGAATGAAATTTCATTGAGCTTCGACAATATGCAAAATAAGGCTAGTACTCTAAGGCAAGGTTGGAGTGGAGCGACCAACGGGATCTCTCTTCAGACCAACAACGTTGACGTGCCACATATTATCTTAGATTATCAAAGGCTAGTGATACAAGGATGTGTATCTTCAAATAACTATTATTTAATCTCTTTTCGAATTTATTGCCGCACAGATAAAATACTAGGGTTGATCCAATTTGCATAGAAATATAAATTACTAACGATTCCAACAGACGATTTTTAAGAATATTTCAGTCATTTAATGTCGATTTATTACTACAAATACTAAAATTATGGTTATCAATACATTTTTAATATAAAAATTTACTCACATAATTAAAAAAAATATATTAAATGATTTAGAAATAGGCACAACTTTGGGAAAATAAATGAAATGTGCTGAATCCAAGAGCGGAGCCGTTATTTATGACCTTTCAGGTGTTCAAAACCTTTTAGCTTAATATGGTTTCATATACGCCCTTCCATAATGTTCCGAGCTGGTTATATATACTCGTATTCAGGCATTATTTCATGCGTTTGCCGGCGTTTCTGTGAAATAATTGACTCAAATTAGCGTCGTTAAGAAATATTATCCGGTTTCGCGTGTCGCTCACTGTAACAACTGCATGCATAAATAGTAACACGAGCGACAGTTGGGGAAAATGTAATGTATATAATGCGTAGAGTTTATAAAAAAATGGTTTGTAACTATTAGTCTATTGCTTTATAACATTAACATAAAAATGGCTTTGCTTTTATCAACCACAAGACCGCCCAACTAGAAGTTGAGCGATTGTGCAATTTCAAGCGCCCTCTTCTGTGTCACTTGCAAGGTGCAAAGAGCAACGTCAATTCATGACTAACTTAACTCGTGTTGACCGATAAAAAAAGATTAGCTTATAAGTGTACCGCGTCCCTGCTCCATTTAGGTGGCCGCAAATTGCTTAAGCGGCTCGGCCGACGTTTACAAAACTTTCTTAATTACAATCGATTTGTTCACACTACCGCCGCCCTTCAGGGTCATCACCGTCAAGAAAAGCGCAAAAAAGAAGCCAGCCAGGCCGGTGCTGCCGACCAGCAGCGTTAGGCCACCAATTAGCAGTGGCACTAATGCTATGAACTTCAGCTTGTATGCCAACAACAATGGAAGCATCAGTTTTTTCAATTTCTTTTTCAACTTTTTGCCTCGACCAATAACCAAGGCAGTAGATGTTAATGATTTAGCTGAGTTTAGTGCGTTTCCAGTTGTTGTTGCCTGGGCTGATGCTGTAACCGCAGTTGACCGTGCCGTCACTGTTGGCCACATCAATGTCGCCTCTGCAATCGACTGGGACTGTTGCGTGTTTGAATGTGTGCCGTTGGGTGGGCTTCGCTGACCTTGAACTTCAAGCGCCAACTGTGTGTTGTCACCAACAGGAATGACTGTGTCTACAGTTGCTGACTGCGCTAACGTGGCGGATGCTGAGTTCGTGAAGCCGTCCTCGCTGCTCCCCGATGTATCGAGGTCGCCGCTTACAAAGTCTGCAAAGAAAGTAGAAATATGCGAAAAAGTTTTAAATTAGTAATACATTTTCATGGCGTAGAGCAAGGAGAAAATATATTCATGAAATATGCATAGTAGACGTTATTAGTTTAGAGGACGAGTTAGTTTTGCTAACCATTGTAAATTATGTGATTGGAACTTGAATTTAATCTGCCGGATCTCAAGAAAATACTTTCAGTTTGAGTATGATTGTGAGATAGTTCATATGTTCAGAAAGATTTGCCTTACGAACATATTATTAAACCAAAAGTGTAAGACAAATCATACTCTTTATGGTGGCACCGCCCACATTTAGATGAAAACCCATATTTTTTTTGTACAACACGCTTGCTTCTCACAAAACACAATTTTAAATTCCATCTGACTCATTCCTTTCTAGTCTACAAGTCAAAAAGAAATTAATATAACGAGATGAAACTTTGTACGAGGTACATAGGTACCAAATATGTTTACCCCAGTATTTATAGTTGACAATTGACCGAAAATATCGGTCAACGTATAGGATATACAATTAAAATTCAGGGAGAATCTTTTACTGATAATAATATTTCTGTGTATTAAAAATTGGTTGAACCATGTCAATACCTCCCTGAGCCCCTATATACCTAATATAAAGATTTGCGACTTCCGAGTGCCAACATGTGAGTTATGTCAATGAAAATGAGAAGACGTGTTTTACTCATAACTTTTTATCTTTCTGGACAAACTAATTCAGTCTTCGGTACAACTTAGAACAAATTGTAAAACTGGGCTAATAGTAATGTAAAACGCGAATAAGTGCTTTTTGGCCTCTACGTCCCACTTAAATTTTGTTATTTGGCTGAGATTATATCGATTTATATATATTTATATCTCAATAAAAGATACATCGCTATAATTAAGCGACAATATTTAAATTGAAATTATGTTATTTATTATACGGCATAATATTGGTATTGCTTACAGCACTAATATGATTAATACGAGTACATATACTTAGTATCTCTAAAATGTATATTCACAATAGACCCTTAGATTTTAACTGTTATTAATTTGAATTGTGTTGCTAATTTGAACCATTTGTCAAGTGGGTGACTTTAACATCCTCGATATGTGTCTAATAAGAAGTTCTGACATACATTCTAAAGAAGGTGCAATAGGCAGTGTCTGATCATAAAACATTCAATGTAAACATCATTTTTCGCACAAATTCGAGCTTTGTGCAGTGAATAAGTACTGATAATTTCCCTTACCTGCTGCACCATCGTTGATGATACGCCGGAAAACCTCACAAAAGTGTTGCACCTTGTCCAAGGCGTTTCCCAATGGCACAAGAACTTCATTGAAATGCGCTTCCTCTAGACTATTTATATCATTTTCCACACTTCCAACCTCCATGCTTTCGTCAATATCAGGAACGACGTCCTTACGCCCCTCGTCGACCCCACCATCGCTTTTGATTTTAATATCCTGCCAAGCAAGCATTGCCTGATGCTGTGGTTGCGTAACAATGCTGTCGGCAATGTTTACTTTAGTTGTTGCTGTTTGCTCATTGTCACCGTACTTGTTGTGTTGAATCACACTTTTGTTGCTATAGTTGTTGTTATAAGTGTTGACATACCCTCGTTTATTGAAGTTATTGACAATTCTGTCAGTGGTGTTGTCGCTGTGCTCTCGCCACCTACTCCTTTCTCCCGATGTCATCGAGAGGCGTCGCCGATTATTTAACGCTAATACATATGGCGCAACAAAGCGCATATCCGGTGCCGTCGAACGGTAATTTCCGTTGTTGCTGCTGTTGTAAGTGTAATAATTTGCCGGATTTTTTTGCTGCTCCTTTTGCTGCGCCGCTTGGGGTGTATCAAGGTTGTGGCGTGCTGCGCTGTGTGGTTGTTTATCTCGTGGCAATGCTTTGTGTCGCTTGTGCAATTTATTAGCGCGTGCAGCGTCTACTTGAGTAGTAGCAGCCGCGGCAACCGCAGCGTTGGCTGCTGCATCCAGGATATACCAATTGCTGCGCACAGCAGTGGGAGGCCATTGTACTTGCTGCTGGGCGTACGTTACGGTTGTTGCTGTTGATGAAGAGGAGGAGGCAGAGGTGTAAGCTGCTGATGCAGATGACACGGCGCCGATTGGATTAAAGCCGTCGTAGTTTAAAAGCAATTCGGTTTGCAGCGTGAAAAGTGGTGCAAACAAGATTAGTACAAGCAGCAGCATCTTTCACTGATTTTTAGAGATTCGCGTATATTAACTCTTGAGATTTTAATTCGCTTCTTAATTATTTCTATATCATGGAGGTTTCACTAACCGTCACTGTTTTTTTGGCAACCGCCCGCCGACGCAGTTCATCATTCGTTCATAGTTGACTCACAAATAACTTTAACTGGCAGAGTGTTCGATATTTTATCAACTTGCAACCGCATGTCTTGAAGATTCTTTTATTTTTATTATACTTATAATTACATTGTGTGTTGTTCGTGGGACAGTGTTGATTTCTATTCATTTGCTGATACAACCAGTTGGTCATCAAAGTCTGTGTGTTACGACGCGAATCAAAACAAAAATAGAAAAGCAGAAAATTAGAGTTTAAAGAAAGGAAATTCACTTTTTACTCGAAATTTCTTAAGTAATAAAATCAACACTCTGGCTTGTCAAAGAGAAAGGCCCTAAGCTTCGAGCGCACGGTTTCGAACTAAATGTAACCAACAATCATCCGTACGCAATGCATCACTGCACACAAAAAAATTAGACGATAAGCAAAATGGGGGTAAAAAAGAAGAAATAATAAACAACCCGTTTTAGAGTCTAGATATTATCAAGCGATCAATTGTCACTGTTTTACTCATTTAGTGTGCTTTGCCGCGCTCACGCAATCATTGCTACAATTTCTTTCAAACATATAGATATATGGGTCACTCCGGCCCCATTGATTAGATACTAATGAAGATTAGACACACTTCAAAAGCTAGGTGTTTTATTTTGACAGGGCATATTTCATTTGGGGAATTCACAATGAAGGAAAAATTTAACCAAAATATGTAGATTCAATGACATTGAATTTTGATATAACAACAGTTGTGTTCAATACTTTAAAGATCTCTATGTTCTTTTATTTCATTATATGTTTTGTTATTGAAAGATATCGGGAGACCAGAAAAGGCCACGTTGCATTTCTGCTGTCCATAGTAAACATTACTAACCAAATAATAAATAAATCAAAGTCCTAATATTAATTACAAAAGTTAACGAATTTCGAAAGAATCTTATCAAAATGATAATATAATGATCATTTCTCGGATCATTTTGAAGTTGGGCTTTTATCAATTTTAACCGAATATTGCTGCCTTAAAGATAAACATTTTATTTTTCAGATTTTTCAATTTTCATGCTATCAAAATCATAATAAGTTTGATAACCTGGGAATCCTACTTCCTCTAGTTTCGAAAATTATCTCTCAGATCTATTTCATCCCTCTGAGCTTTTGGGGTTAAGTCAAAGTTCGAAATGAAACCAAAATTATACATACAACATTAAGGGGTCACACGGGTTTCCCGGGTCAAAAACAGCTTTTTCCTAAAATTTTTTTCTCATTTAAAAAATGAAATATTTGAGTACAGTTTTTTACAAGCATACACTATTAACAAACAAATTCTGAAATTAAAAAAAAAAAAATATTTTAAACTCATCCATTGCGACACCATTTTCGGTGACGGCAAAAAGATGCGCCCGCGTAGGGGCGTATAACCCCTTACAGGCTAAAGAGAAAAATAAGTGTTTAAGTTAAAACCTTAACTTAGAACTTGGACAAAGGAAAAAATACTGAAAATTGGATTTTTGGCAGACATTTTTACATAAAAAATCAAAATTTCAGTGAAAAGCTCGCGACATTTTTTTTTTTGTAAATAGTTGTAATCGAAAAAAATCCTTCAGGCAAGACTTTAAGAATTGTATCTCAAAGGCCTGTACATTTTCATGGAGATCGGTTAAGTAGTCCTCGAGAAATCTTGCCATCCAGCTTCAAAAACACAGTTTTAAGAAAAACGCGTTCAATGATTTGAGTCACAATAAAAGTGCGACACAATTGCACAAGTTCTCAAGGCTGTATCTCTTGAACTATTACCCGTAAATTTAGGGCAATATTGTAGAGGTGTTGTAGAATTTAATAAGACAATTAAAAAATGTTCATCCATATTTATTATAATATCTTTACCAGAAGCCCTCGTAATGATATATTTTTTTCTTAAGATCGAGTTAAAACTAAAACCCCTGCCACCCTTAAAGGTTTTTATTAATGAAAATCTTAATATAAAATAATCTCAAACGTGTCACGTCAGGCGACATGATTCTTTTATTTTCTAAATTATTGAAATTATTTGAGTTCGCTTGTTATTTCATCAATTTGGTATCAATGCGGCAATGTTTTCTATTGTAAATAAGTTAGGCTTTATCAATTGCCAGCTTGTAACTCTTTTTTTAAAGTACGGTTTTACTATTTCTAGTCTAGTTCGCTGTGAGATTTTTTGCGAAAGAAAGTTTGAAGTTTATTTCTAATACTAGAAAGGTAAATAATTATACTATTAAACATACAGTATAGCAGTTTAAAAACTTTTTTATTTACTTTATGATGGGAAAAGCAGTAAATTCTGTTTTAAAGGAAAACATACTTTAATATAGAAACCTTTGTGTATCTAACTGAGGTATATTTTTCTGGGATATGTCAACATAAGCGTCATGAAAGACTGGATCGCGGATGCAGAAGTTATTCCAAACTGGTGCACGGATTAGCAGAGTCTTAATTGCTGCAGGAGTAAAAAGCAATAAAAACTGTAAAAACTAATAAAATAGTTAGAGAGGTTCACGAAATTATTGTCAGTGATGAGACAGTGCGTAGATGCCTGAAAATAACGGGCTCACGGCTAGTAAAAATAACCGTTCTGGAGCTATACACCCATTAGTATAATGAGTGACATTAAATTGACATTCTGGAGGACTCATACGTTCCAAGAATCGGACTCGAGCGTGGGCAAGGAGATATTTTAATGTGGGATATTTTAGAGATTTAGCGCACTTACATCTTTTTATACTCTTGCAACCAGTTGATACACAGTATTATACAAAGTTTTGTTCACCTAACGATTGTGCGTATCACCTAAAAATTATCGAGATAGATATAGGGTTATCTATTGTTTCAAAAAGTGGGCGTGTGTCCGCCTTCTAACAAGTTTAATGTATGTATATATCTCCTAAACCACTAAAGCAATAACAACCAAATTCGCTCAGCACGAATATTACCAGAAAGATTTTGATGAAAAGTCTTCTTCAAGTATAAATAATGTTCCTTATGTGTTGTGTTCTTTTAAGAATTGTCTAATATGAATTACAACCAGTTATTAACCGATACTTTTTCTTAGATTCAAATAGCATTTCACTCCTTGAATTTGACTTTTAAACTAAATATATCGGACGTAAAATATATTTTTCCAGTTAGCAAAAAAAATAAAAAAAAAATGTTGTAATCTCATTCAAAATAGAAGTTCAATAATAAAAGTACAATACATTCAAATAATGGGAGGGCGAAGAAATTAGAAACTATGTGAACACACCTTTTTATTATTTCCTCTTTACTGCTCCACTTCGTTGCTTTTGTTGATCTCATTTTGATGGCTTAATGTTTATGTTCTTTTTAGTTCCACGTCTGACCCTAATAACTAGGTTTTGGTTTTGCTTTGCTAATATAAACTGAAAACTCTACTTCAGCACGGTTCATTGGCTCTTCGGTCATTTGAAAATTAAACACGAATACATTTTGTCTCACGTTGATGTTGATCTTGTTCAACGAATTACAGGTAAACCGCACAAATTCTTTTGCGGTGGCAATAAATATGTATATTTTGCTTGTGGTGCAAAAATTGTATGATGAGGCAAGAATTGCGAACTTGAATAATTTATTTATCAATTTTAAAGCAAAAGAGAGTAATGGAAGGATGAAGCACAATATATGTACATATATTAGGTAAAAGCTATACAAGAAAATTGATCAAATTTTCTAAATGAAACATCCTTATTCTACAATTTAATGCTTTTGACGATTGTTGTTAGACAGTTTCTAATAGACGATTTGAACATTCCGAAAATTCTTTTCTCCTTAGATAAAAAAATACACCTTTATTAGTAATAGTTACTTCCTTACATATTGACCAATATAGTTACGCAGTATAATGTCATATAACATTTAAACATATAATATCCGAAAGTCGAAAATATTTATATTAGGTATATGGGGGCTAAGGGAAGTATTGAAGATTTTACCCATTTTTGGCGCAACGGAATGCTGTGATATCCTCCCCAAATTCCCATACCATACCTCACAGTCTGAAAAATATGCCATATCGTTCAAAAATCAGCCATATGCACCTGGGGTCATCAAATTTGGTGTATGGATACTTGAAAAGTTATAGCCAGATTTCGACAGTTTTGGGCTTAAAATTAAATAACTTTAGGGTATTATTTTTGCAAAGTTTTATTCTGGCAACTTCATGGATAATTCATTTGTATACTGTAAGGTAAAAGAATCTGATAGAACTGAAAAATTGGTTATTATAGCTCTTTCAGAAGTTTTCAACATAACTTATATGGGAATTGACCGTGGTTATTATCAGATTTTACTAGTTTTCAGATTGTATACGAGGTGTGTTCAAAAAGTATCGCGAATTTTGTGTTTTTTCAAAAATTATTTATTTATTCATGAATATCTATTTTTCCCCTTCAAAGTAATCCCCATGAGATATTATACACTTGTGCCAACGGTTTTCCAATCTTCGAAACACTTCAAAAAATAATTTTTTTTATCTTTTTCAGCTCCTCCGTCGCTGCCGTCTTTATCTCGTCAAGAGAAGCGTAACGTCGTCCTTTCATGGGCCTCTTCAGTTTAGGGAACAAGAAAAAGTCACAGGGGGTCAGATCTGCGGAATACGGTGGCTGCGGCATCATTAGTGTGTTGTTTTTGGCAAAAAAGTCGCGCACAAGCAACGATGTGTGAGCAGGGGCGTTATCGTGGTGCAAAAGCCAATTTTTGTCACATCTTCTCGGCCTTCTGAGAACATTTTGTACCACCGATGAACGTTGCTTCGGTCCAAGGTAGCTTCTCCGTATGCCACCGTCAACATTCGGAATGCATCCGCGCCGTGGTTTTTATCAGAGTTTACTAGTTTTCAGATTGTATACGAGGTGTGTTCAAAAGTAATTTCGTTTTTCACACAAAATTTGATACAGGTTCTTTGACCCATTTTTTTGAATAGGTAAAAATCGAAGATGATCCAAAACACGGCAAAACGGCAAAGCAACTGTAAACAATTGCATGAACATTCAAAATCGCCGAGCTTGTCGGCATAAGTGAGAGACATGAGTACCAACATAACGCCACAAAAATTCGAAATTCGAAATATACGTAACCCGCTGAAATTCTAAATTCGCGATAAATTGAACACACCTCATACAGAAGTCCTAAACAGAGTTCGTTTCAGCTGTTTGGAATGTACATACTTAAGGAGCGAGGCAGGGCTCACTTTTAAATAATTGTTAACGTATAGGTGTCCATCGCTACTGTGATCTCTTTTAATAATTGAACTCGATATCTATAATTTTATATAATATCTAAATTTGAGTATCTTAACTTTCGAAATATGAATGTAACAAGTTAGAATGAGCTAAGTTCGAGAGTAGCCGAACATTCTTTCGGGGGCTTGAAGAATTTTAATTTAATGTATGGGATTCGGAGGTGGTATCGACCCGCTTTTATACATTTTTACTTAGGGAAGTATTGACCCGATTGAACCCATTTTTACGATATTCACACATAATATTAACAGGAAAGGATTCTTTCTGAATTACAAAAATATGTGTATCAAACACATTGACCGATATTTTCCATCAAAAGTCAGAAAAACGCACTGGGGTCCACATACCCGGTATCTAGGGCTTCGATTTGTACAGTTTTTGATCATAGATCATAAGATGGCACACTAAGAAAAGGTATTAGTCGTGTAAGGTTTTATACCGATCCAATGGTTGGTGTGTGATTTGGATACTGGTAAGTGAAAGAATCACATGGAATGAAAGAATCCCTTTATGAGGAGTGGGTGGTGTCATCATTCGATTTCACATATTTTAGCACTATCGTAAGAAGGACTGAAAAAGTTTTTTTTGTGTTGTTCCTCTTTTCAAATTTCTAGACTAAAATATTCCTTTAAAAGATTCACATAATCATAAAAATGTTTCGATTTTAGATCTTTCGAAAGTCTAATTGAATAGTTTTACCCTCTGTAAAATTTCGAACAATTTTCTAAATAAAAATAGGTAAAAAAAAAACTTTTTAAGTTAAACGGTTTTATGTTAAACATACATTGCAATGTTTAATATAAATGTACTAAAAACCAAAAAATAATAAAATAGATACAGTCGTGGGAATTATACACATATGCATAGGCTAGACTAAAATAAAACCGTGGGGCACGTCAATTGTCTACAATCGTTGATTAAAATATTTGTTTTGTAATGTTACACTATAATTAGTAAGCAGTTCTAGAATGCGGAAACAAGCTAGCAAGCTCGATTATAAGCGAGTTTTAGGGTTTCATAGTGGTGAGCGAGTAGTACTTTTACCATATGTTTTGTCGATTAAAGACAAACTACGAGCAGTGAAACGATTCATCGCCAGCCAGCAGGGTGAATGTCCAACGATAAACTAGTTGAAACATCTCTGTTATTTACATTGAGTGTATAACTATTGGAATTTCCATGAGCAAGAAAATAGTAAGTAATTTCCTCACCGTCTGCGGGCCAACTGCCTAACGACGAATTACACGTTTCTTCTATCGCACATTAAGTCGATAATTTGTAGACAATTGACGTGCTCCACGGTTTTATTTTAGTCTAGCCTATGCATATGTTTATAATTCCCACGACTGTATAATTTTTATTATTTTTTGGTTTTTAGTACATTTATATTAAACATTGCAATGTATGTTTAACATAAACTTCTCTATATGTAGTCCCTGCAAAGATCTTACTCTACTAAGAGTCACGTAGGCTTCACCTTCTTCAAACAGTTTCGCACCTAAGTATATGACTTCGTGCTGCCCTGCATTTTATGTATTGTAGAAGCCCATGATAGTATTAAAGGCAACATTCTTCTTGCAGCCGTTCCGTAATTGTACTTAGCTGGAAACTGTATGGCTTTCGGGTGTATAAGATTTACTCCGTCTCTTGCGAAATCAATTCAGACGGAAGGTACATCTGTTGCATACATCTGACTACAACGAAATTGAGGCCAAACGATAAATCCAAGCTAATTTAAATCTTATTATTATAAGCCATTTAGGGGCTGCGCCCATCTTAAATATTGAGGTTGTATAGTGCACTGTATTCTTCTTGTCAAACCTTTTATTTGATATCCTTATTGGTGGGATTGATAAAAAATTTTTATCAGCCATTTGGTAGCGGCGGCCAACTTAGGTTTCAATTTTGCATAGTAAATTGTATTCTACTTGTTGAGACCTAGAGGCAGCCATCATGGATTTTAATTTTATATAGTACATTGTATTCTACTGATTGAGCACTTTCATTTGATACCCACATTTATGGGATTGATAAAACCTACGTTTTCCGCCATTTTGTAGCGGCCGTCATCTTGGATTTATAATGATAATGAATAAACATAATTGTATTGTCAGCAACATCCAAAGTATATACAAAATTTCAGATTAATCGGTTGACAGGAAGAGGGTGAAATTTGAATTAAATTTGACCCAAGAATAAATAATAAATAAAACAACCGGGGTGAGTTAAATAAAACCGTTTAAAAAAAGAAACCGACGAACTCACCCATCTGTAAAAAAAATAAAATTTTACTTGAAGTTGTCTTGAGCATAGACTTTTCCACCAATCATTTTGCATCACTTAATTCACTAAGCAATCTTTTTTAACACATAAGTAACAGTATTATAATTCCCAAATTCAATAAATCTAGTTTTATACTTGTTTCCATAAAAAACATGGAACTTCACAAGAGATGAATTCAGCTCACAACTGCCATGCAACGTCTAGCACAACTAACTTGAACTTGAATATTTTGTTGCATTTTATATATGGAAATGCAATTTTCCAGATGAAAGTAAAAGCGTGGAAAAATGTAAAAAAGTGCAAGCTTGTAGGCATGTAATTTGCAGTTAGTTTTATGGAATAATTTGACATAATTAAGCTGACCAAATGCAAAGGCGCTGGCTGGACCACAAGATTGCTAATGCCAGCACTTATTACTACTGGAGTGTTGTTGCTGCTGACGGCTTGCTTAACATGGATCGCAGCAAGTGTCGGCTATTTATTTACATAAATAATTGGCTACCCAGTTGGTTCGAAAGAAAGCAAGTGGCGTCTTGTTATCTATGCAAATTGCAATGTGGCTGTTTCCAGGAACGAATATAGGGTTAGCTCTAAATAGAGTGAAAATAAAGTAAAAAAAAGTTTCGGATCATCTTAGAGAAAGATGCGGGATTTAATAAAAGTGCACTGTACTATGTATGTAAAACATCTTTTTGGCATAATCGAGATCTGGGCTAAGAATGTTTTGAATTAACCAGAGTTTGATTGAGTTCTGTAGGAGACTACTTTTCACCTAAAGTTTTAGTGTAATAAATTATCCTACGATTTTGAGATTTAAGGTCAGTTATAAAAGTTGTTGTTTTTGGTGCGTTTACGTATTTTCTGCTTGAAAGTAAGGCATGGAGCTTGAGTAAGTCAAATTCTGGACCGAATAAATAGGCATTGGTTTCTGCTTTAAGTCAATTTGTTGAGCTATAGAACTTCTATATATTACTTAGCCGTGGTACGTACCCTGTATGCTGTTATCATTTCCAAACCGCCACAATTTTGTCGAAAATTGCGCAAATTTTCTATTGCCTGAATCGAGCGTGAAAAATAAGAAAAATTTTTTATTTAACAATTCTATAGCAAAAGTATGAAAAGCACTCTTTCAGGTGCCTGTGTTCACCTACCCCACCATTTGTCAGTGACTGCACACTTTTGAAATATTCAAATGACAAATTGGGAAGTGATTTGCATAAATACAATTCTTCAATTCAAAGAGACACTTAAAGCGCAACGAAACCATGAAAAATCGAAATCAGTTCTCTGATATTTTACACAATTCACGATTGGCACGTGCTAACGGTATTTACGCTTACTCGCATTTTTTGCTTTTGCTACTTCCACTTTCCCACTTGGTGGAAGCGCTTGCCCTGCCGCACTCAGTGCTGTATGTACGAGTGCACCCATAAAATACCTGCTGAAGATATCCGGTTCGTACTGTCAATTCATGAAGTTTGACGAATTGGGTCGATTCAACGCATTTAATGTTCATTAATATTAGCCGTTAAGTACTGTTGGCGAATGCAATTAACCGTTTGCTGGAGTTACGCAATATTAATGCTTGAGTTGTTGTAAGTGAGTGTGCTGATTTGTTGCATAATAAGTGAATTATTTAAGCGGCAGTTACGTTTTGTAATTGAAATAATTTTTTACTAACAAAACCAGTTGTGACGCAATATAAACAAATAGATTAGGTCAAACAGATCTTTGCGATGAAAACAAATCTACAGATTAAGAATCAAACAATTGTTCTACGTGGTTAAATAACCGCTATCTCTTCTTCTAGGAGTTATGGTGCGCAGTTGGCGTTATGTATAGGGCAGCGTAGATAATTTTTGATAACAACAAGAAAAAACGTTAACTTCGGTTGCACCGAAGCTAATATACCATTCACAGGTGCATTTCTTTTAGTAACTATGTGTCCAGTTTGTATGAAAGCTATATGATATAGTAATCCGATCTGAACAATTTTGTCAGAGATTATGGTATTACCTTAAGCAGTAATCAAATGTGAAAGTTTTCCATACAAGAACTTGATTCCGATCGTTCAGTTTGTATGGCAGCTATATGCTATAGGTAACCGATTTTAACAATTTCTTCGAAGATTATATTTTTGCTTTAAAAAATAACCTGTGCCAACTTTAATGGAAATACATTGTGAAATGTGCAAATTTTCCATACAAGAACTTGATTCCGATCGTCCAGTTTGTATGGCAGCTATATGTTATAGTGGTCCGATATCGGCAGTTCAAACAAATGAGCAGCTTCTTGAAGAGAAAATGGCGTTTGTAAAATTTCAAAACCATATCTTAAAAACTGAGGGACTAGTTCGTATGTATACAGACAGACGGACAGACGGACATGGTTAAATCGACTCAGCTCGACGTACTGATCACTTATATATATACTTTATAGGGTCTCCGACCCTTCCTTCTGGGTGTTACAAACTTCGTGACAAACTTAATATACCCTGTTCAGGGTATAACAAGTAATGAAGGGTAAAGTTTAGGTATAACCGAACGTTTCGTACTCTTGCAACTTGCAAGGGTTAAAGCCGGCGTAATAATTACTTTCAGGTAAGGCTTGTTATTTATATGGGGTCTAGGGCAACTTTTCACCCTTTCAGGAAAGTATTTTCTCCAAATATTTTCTTTGAGCCCAAGTATTCGTTACTTAGGGGTTTGAATAGTTTTTATTGGATTTGGACAATTTTTGGCATCATTCCCGCAAAGTTTTATCCCGTTATAATAAATGCTTCTTGGAAAGTATCAGATAAAATTTAAAATTGGGTTATATAGGGAGAAGCGTGGCTAAGAGTCGGTAGGGCTGCTTTCCCCTAAAAGGGGCCGGTGCCACGCACATCGTCCAACTTTGTATCCGGATCCATTAAAAGCCGGTTGTACCATCTCGCGGGTAAAATATTATGTCTCTGGCATATTTAGTTATTGATTAATTACGTTCTAAGTAGTTGTTAAAAGTAAAATGGGGAGTAAGCATGGTTATCTACTGATTTCATCCATTTTTCTACTGTTGGTGGAAGTTTTTACAATATTTACTCGATGCGTTTAGCGTTGTAAAAACTTATTAGAGGACGGGCCACTCACTCTTTTTTACAATTTTTTGTCCAATATGTGCCTTGCTACTGCCATCATTTGTGCCAATTTACAGTTATATGTAGATCTTAAATTAACGCTAGTTATGGTACTTTATACCTTTTCTGCAAATGTTTCATCAATACATCTCAATTTTTATTCAATTTACAGCTTGCACGGACGGGCGGATAGACAGACAGTCAACCGGATAGGGATATAAAAAAATAGATTCTGTACCATTTTCAGACCTGCCCAATAAACACCGAAAGTTTCTTAAAAATCGGTGAAGCTGTTTCGGAGGAGTTTGGAAACAAACACCGTTTCAAGAAAATTTTATATAATATATAAGTATGTTAGATTATTATAACGTTCACGAGTGTTGTCATTCACTCCGGCGGATGAACATCTAACCACAACAAACATGCTGCCCACCTCGCAACGATCGAAATTTCAACGAAAACATGTAGCGACTAACATTCGATTTCAAAACCGGAGCGTACTCTTGTAGAACCCCCAGAGGTGGTCTAGTAACCAATGTCCAGAGCAAATTTAAATTATAGTGGGAACACTTCTCCAGCCTGCTGAATGGCGATGAAAGCATAACGCCAGGAGAAGACGAACCCGATTCCCCATTCGATGACGATGGAGCAGACGTTCCATTGCCCGACAATGAAGAAGTTCGAATAGCAATAACCCGTCTGAAGAAACACAAAGCAACGGAGGCCGATGGATTGCCGGCCGAACTATTCAAACACGGCGGCGAAGAACTGATAAGGAGCATGCATCAGCTTCTTTGTAAAATATGGTCGGATGAAAGCATGATCAATGATTGGAATTTAATTGTGATCTGCCCAATCCAAAAATTAAGAAAATCCACAATCTGCGCCAACTACCATAAAATAAGTCTCCTCAACATCGCGTATAAGGTTCCATCGAGCGTATTGTGTGAAAGATTAAAGCCCACCGTCAATAAGCTGATTGGACCTTATCAGTGTGGCTTTCGACCTGGCAAAACAACAACCGACCAGATAGTTACCATGCTCCAAATCTTGGAAAAGACCCATAAAAGGAGAATCGACACACACCACCTCTTCGTCGATTTCAAAGCTGCTTTTAACAGCACGAAAAGGAGCTGCTTTTATGCCGCGATATCTGAATTTGGTATCCAGGCAAAACTAATACGGTTGTGTAAACTGACGTTGAGCAACACTAAAAGCTCCGTCAGGATTGGGAAGGACCTCTTCGAACCATTCGATACCAAACGAATTTTCAGACAAGGCGACTCCCTATGGTGCGACTTCTTCAATCTGCTTCTGGAGAAAATAATTCGAGCTGCAGAACTAAATAGAGAAGGTACCATCTTCTACAAGAGTGTACAGATGCTGGCATATGCCGACGATATTGATATCATTGGCCTCAACACCCGCACCGTTGGTTCTGCTTTCTCCAAAATGGACAAGGAACCAAAGCAAATGGGTCTGGCAGTGAACGAGGGCAATACCAAATACCTCCTATCACCAAACAAACAGTCGTCGCACTCGCGGCTAGTCTCTCACATCACTGTTGACAGAATGTCAATGTGTTTTTACGTGAATACCTGTCTATAAAGACTAAACTTCACGGTGCTTTCTATTGCTAGAAGCATAGATCAATGCAATGTGTTGATCAGCGCCCCAAAGCATAAATGCATTTTGCACTTAATCTTTTAGGTTCCAATTGGTTCGGGTGGAAAGGGACACCCTAGTCAACTTGGTCGGGTTCGAGGCCCAACTAAACGTACTTTGAGTCCGGCACCCGGCCGCAGTGCGACTCCACATTGGACAAAATGCCCTTCCTGCATTTAGGTTTAAACCACAGCCACCACGAATCTCCACAAAGGACCCAATGAGCAGATTGCAGTTATCTCCAAGGGCTTACTGCTCCCCGTGGTACTAGGTTTAAGTCTTTGGTCTGTCTTTGTAGCTTTTGCTACTATCAGTTGAGTCCCCAAAAACTCAATGACTGGTTGCATTTGTCGCTGTGACAAATGCCTTATATTTTGTGATATAAATATAAAGCTAAAAATTTGACTTCCAGCAAAATATTATAGCACTTATCTGACTTAGACCATGTTGACATCAAAACATGGTCTCTAAAGCCTGACATAGTGTATATGGCTTTTAGTCGCCTCTTACGACAGGTATGCCTTGCCGCGGGTATATTCGGTTTCCTCTCGAACCCGGAGGGGTCCCCCCTACCCGCAGGGGGAATCACTATTGACAGTCAAAACTTTGAAGTTGTAGATAGTTTCGTATATTTGGGAACCATCATAGATTCCACCAACAATGTGAGCCTGGAAATCCAACGCAGGATAACTCTTGCCAATTGGTTATCTCCCGACGAACAAAAACCACACTCAATAAATCACTAATAATTCTCGTGCTGCTATATGTTGCAGAGACATGGTCGATGACATCGTCTGATGAGCCGATGTTACGAATTTTCGAGAGAAAGGCTCCGCGAAAGATTTATGGTCCTTTGCGTGTTTTCCACGGAGAATACCGCATTCGATGGAACGATGATCTGTATGAGATATACGACGACATTGACTTAGTTCAGCAAATTAAGAGACTGCGCCTGCGTTGGCTAGGTCATGTCGTGCGTATGGACTGTATTATACAACTGTGTTCGAAATAATAGCTTATTATTATTGTATGTAATTCGCTCGTATTCAAGCTTAAAAAAGACATAATTTTTTTAAGGAATAAGATAAAGTTATGTTTAAATAAATAAAAAAGTTTATAAATGAAAATTTCAACTGTAATTAATAAAGCAGTATTGAGGATTTTACAAACAAATCAATTAATTCATTGCAATAATATAAAAAAAAGGTTATGCAATTAGTATTTCGTCGAATGACCGTGGTTGGATAACACAGCTGCGCATCTCCTAGACATGGAATCCACCAAACGCTTACATTTCTCAAGAGGAATGGCCTTCCATGCCTACTTCACTGCACTCCATAATTGCTTCGTATTTGACGGATTGTTTTTCCCTACAACTTCTTTGACGTCTGCCCAAAGATTTTCAATTTAATTAAGGTCCGGTGACTGAGCCGGCCAACCCATAACCTCAACTCCATTTAAAGCAAACAAATTTTTTGCCAACCTGCTAGTATATTTGGGGTCGTTATCTTGTTGATAAACCCATTTCAACGGCATTTTCCGTTCAGCATGTGGTAGCATAGTTCACTCCATTATTTCAACGTACAATTTGGCATCCATGTTTTCTTCAATCCAAATAACGGACCTGTACCATAGTAAGAGAAGCACCCCCATACATTGATTTTGGCACCTCCATGTTTTACCGTCCTTGAAACATAATTAGGGTCAAATGAAGCGTTCATTGGCCTCCGTACACACTGTTGGCTTCTCGGGAATCAAATAAAACAATTTTTGTTTCATCGGGCCACAATGGGATGCGCCATTTTTCGACTGACCCATGCAGGTGCTCTTCAAGCCACTGCTATTAATCACAAACCACTGCTATTATTTCGAACACAGTTGTATATTATGTGAAAATACTCTGAAAATATTCGACGCAGTACCCGCCGGGGGAAGCAGAGGAAGACCTCCACTCCGACCAGGTGGAGAAGGATCTGGCTTCGCTTGGGATTTCCAATTGCAGCCACGTTGTTAAAAGAAGAAAAGACTGGCGCGCTATTGTTAACTCGACTATAACCGCGTAAGCGGTGTTTACGCAAGTAAAGATGAAGATACAAAAAAATATATCTCTAGAATATTGATTTGAGTTCGAAAATTTAAACAGAAATTCAGGTCCGAAATTTGGAAGCATCTCAATTTTCAGGTCAATAGAAAACTTTTTAATTTTGATACGATCGTAAAAACAGATAAAAGATAAGTTTGAAGGACATACATATATATGCCTCTTGAGATCTAGAGATATCAAAACTAACGTACTTCTCACTAGATTCAGATATATTTGTTATATAATTTTTAGATGAAGAAAATTCAGCTAAGTAGAACAAAAATTAATTTATGTTATAGGTTGAACCGAACTGGTAATTTACCAAGTCACTTACGTATGTATGTACACTATGCGACATATATCATAAGTATACCAGCATTTAGAAACTTTTAAGTGTATTGCATTTTATTTACTTGATCAAAATTTGCTGCAAAAACAAAGAAATATGTTTCTAAAAATCAGTGTTTAAAAGAAATGAAATGGAAATAATTCTGGACAGAGATTTTATCGCAACAAAATTATTCACACCCTCTTATTAATACCGGATGTGCAAATCTTTTGGTTTAAGCACAGCTTCGCAGCATCCAGGATTCAACAAGTTTTTAAAGAAGTCCAATGAAATATTGATCCACTCTAGAATTATAATTTATTTCAGATTAGAAATATTTTTGCTATGCAACATCTTTTTTTAAATACAGCCTCAAAAGCTCAAGCGGATTTAAGTCCAGGATTGAGCAGTTCAGTTGAAGACCTTTGTTCGATTACGTTGAAGCCACTGGCTTACTGACTTAGCTGTATTTTTCGGATCTCTATCATGTTGAATCCGAAATACCCATTTCGTTTTCTTTTGGCGAGATTTCTTTTGAAAATATCCGTCAACTCTACTTTATTTATTATACGTTCCATGACGTACAGCACCAAAGTAGCAATTCACCTGGTGTTTAACAATAAAAACAAGTAAGGAGGGCTAAGTTCGGGTGTCACCGAACATTTTATACTCTCGCATGATAAAGTGATAATCGAGATTTCATTATCCGTCATTTACATATTTTTTATTTTGCTGTAAAATTAATTAGATTAGATCAATTTGTGTACTTTGAGTATTGAATTGTATTTTCATTTATTTTAATTGTATTGAAAAGTTATAGTCCGATCACGACAATTTTTCCACAAGGGATACCTCAGCTCAAATACCGTATTTGTGTAAAGCTTTATTCCGCTGTCATCATTGGTTCCTAATATATATATTATACAGAGAAGGCATCAGATGGAATCCAAAATAGCGTTAAAATGGAAGAAGGCGTTGTCGTTACCCGATTTCACCCATATTTCATACATGTCATTAGGGTGTTAAGAAAATATTATATACCGAATTTCATTGAAATCGGTCGAGTAGTTCCTGAGATTTGGTTTTGCTCCATAAGTGGGCGACGCCACGCCCATTTTAAATTTAAAAAAAAAACCGGGTACAGCTTCCTTCTGCCTTTTCTTCTGTAAAATTTAGTGTTTCTGATGTTTTTTGTTAGTCGGTTAATGCACTTTTAGTGATTTTCAACATAACATTTGTATGGGAGGTGGGCGTGGTTATTATCCGATTTCTTCCATTTTTGAACTGTATATGGAAATGCCTGAAGTAAACGACTCTATAGAGTTTGGTTGACATATCTATAGTAGTTTCCGAGAAATGTACAAAAAACTTAGTAGGGGGCGGGGCCACGCCCCCTTTTACAAAGAAATTACGTCCAAATATGCCCTTCCTTAATGCGATCCTTTGTGTCAAATTTCACCGTAATATCTTTACTTATGGCTTAGTTCTGACACTTTGTAGGTTTTCGCCATTTTATGGGCGTGGTTAGCTTTCTTATGGAGCTAGAAAATACATGTACAAAGTTTCATCACGATATCTCAATTTTTACTCGAGTTACAGCTGGCACTGACGGTCAGACAGACATCCGGATTTCAACTCTACTCGTCACCCTGATCACTTTGGTATATATAACCCTATATCTGACTCTTTTAGTTTTAGGACTTACAAA